>NW_010260206.1:3173-5240 GCF_000690775.1 Eurypyga helias
GAGGCTACCCCCCCCCCCTCCCCCAGCCTGTCCCCAGGGCAGAGGGGCTGCCGACTGCAGGATCAAGGGAACAAAAGTAAAAGAATGTCTGACCCGGGGGGGTCATGGGGGGCCACCACTACCATTAAGGATAACAAGATCCATATGCAATCTATTGAAATTATTGCTTCCTGAACAGGTCATCCCAGCGTACCTGCGGCTACGCTCCTTCTGCAGCAGAAAGGAGTTAAGAGAGAACGACAACAGCTTTCATCAGCGATGGCAACAGCGTTCCCGCGCAGCATCCAGAGGAGGGAACCTCCCGAAAACAACGCAGTGACAGGAAGCATCAGAGAGCAACATTTCAATCGAATGCGCAGAATTAGGAACAACCAGTAAGGAAAGTAAAATCCCCACGCGCGGCACGGCCATGGAATGGAAAGAGCGAGTTTTTGGAAGGTGCACACAACGGATGAGGGAATACCAGACCCCAAAATGTCATGAAAAACCACCACAATAAAAAGGTGTGGTGAGAAACGGGTGATTTCAGAGGGGCTGACAAGACCACCCAGGCGACACGGGCACACCGGAAAAGAGGAGACGGCCGCACGCCAAGCAGAACCACCGCTTAAAAGGCAAAGAACCCCCCGGAGGTTACACCACGACCTGGAGAGCAAAGCTTCTGTCTGTCCTCCGAAAGAGTGGCAGGAACGTTTGTAAACCTGCATTTCTCTCCCAGTTTGTTGAAACTGCTGCTCAAGAAGCAGCAGAAGAGGCTGGAAAGGTCCATCTGCTCAGCACCTGGAGAGGACGCCGTCTCGCACAGTCGGCACGGCACGAAGGGGAAGCAAACTGTCGCCGAGAGTTCACTCGCGCTTCCAGAGATTTGCCACAAAAGGCTGCTAAAACGTACTTGGCCATTGTTTAAAAAGCAGAGAATTGGCATTACTCTGAGGCTGGATGGCAGAGAAGGCAAAGAACACAGTCAGCGGGGGAGAACTCGGCACAAATGCCGCCAGGTCATGTGCTGCGCAGGGAGCATCCGAGTGCTCCGTGAGTGACCGGAGGGCGGGAAACAGTAAACAATACCGAGGTCAGTTCAGATCAGAGAGAATTGTGTGGAAATTCAGAGAGAAAAGACCAAAACCACAAATAAAACACCAAAAAAGTGTAAGTAAAATTTGGGAAGAGAAACCCCAAGGTACCAGAGAGCCTGACTGAACCGTGTCACCTCTTCAGGAAGAAGTTCTTCATGGAGAGGGTGGGGAGCACTGGGACAGGTTGCCCAGAGAAGCTGTGGATGCCCCATCCCTGGGAGTGTCCAAGACCAGGCTGGATGAGGCTTGGAGCAACCTGGTCTAGTGGAAGGTGTCCCTGCCCATGGCAGGAGGGTTGGAACTGGATGATCTTTAAGGTCCCTTCCAACCCCAACCATTCTGGGATTCTATGATTCTATGATTCACTGGACAGGGGAAAAAACCCAGGATACTGGGCAATTTTCTCTTCTTCTCGGAGGAAGGACCCCGAGTGACGCACACGAAACGATGGAGCTTCGCCTCTGGACGCCCCACTCCTGCGGGGAAAGCCCCCTGCTCACAGCCGGCGGGTCGCCGGCAGCACCCGGAGAGCCCAGCACAGCGGAGCCTTTGGCCTCGCTCTTATGCCCACTGGCCGGTACCTTCCCAACACACCGCTGCTGCGAACAACCCCTGGCTGGACAGGCGCTGCACCCCGCTGTAAAACTCACCCTTGCCCACGGTTGTTCAACAGGAGGAAACCGTGAGTTCGGGTTACCACTTAAAACCCAGGCAGAGAACCAGATCGACTGTTACCGGTGCCGAGACATTTGAACAGCAGGAACATAAACCGCATCCGCCCCGAGGCCCGTTGCTGCTGCAACTACACGTCCTGCGCGCAGCAGAAATATCAGGCCAAATCCAGGCTGGCCTCCTCCGGCACCACACTCACGTTTTCATTTTTATGCTGTCTTTGAGGCAAGAAAACGAATTTTTGCAAACCAGGAACAGCAGCACAGGCTAAAACCCGTA
Organism: Eurypyga helias; assembly: GCF_000690775.1. NCBI lineage: Eukaryota > Metazoa > Chordata > Aves > Eurypygiformes > Eurypygidae > Eurypyga > Eurypyga helias. The sequence continues at coordinate 5,201 of NW_010260206.1, forward strand.
CCTGGGTGGACGATTCACCCCCAACTCTCCCAGCCTGTCC
>NW_010260206.1:5315-5881 GCF_000690775.1 Eurypyga helias
GACTCGCTCCAACAGCTCCGTGTCCTTCTGCTGTTGGGGCCCAGAGCTGGAGCAGAACTGCAGGGGGGTCTCCCCAGAGTGGAGCAGAGGGAGTAACGTGCTAACTATTTAACGGCATGAAACAAAATAAATCAGTTTCAAATGTGCTAGGAGCAAAGGAAAAATACATCTACAACCGTGGGAGAATTTGGGAGTCAAAATACTTTCAAATCAGAAAAAAGAACGTTAACACTTTGTAAAACTAAAACGAGTCTACAAGACGAATGTTTTGCACCATCTACGGCTGAAGAGAACCCAAACCCACCTACCCAACACCACCAGCGTGCAAGCCCCGTATGGGCCCGGTGACAGCGCACGAGCTCAGCGATGCAGGCCACGGGCAGAGCCTCTGACCCGCTCACACGACGGTTCCTGGAACCGTGGGGGTTTCCTGGGTCTCTCCTCCTTTACAGCTCAGGGCAGTTGGAGAAGCTCTCCTCTTCGGGTAAGCGCAGTCAAACTACTCCGCAGCAACAAAACCCTTCTGCCAAGTTTATACAGAGCGTTAGATGGAAATTTTCCCAGGG
>NW_010260206.1:6115-6352 GCF_000690775.1 Eurypyga helias
CTGCCAGGGTCCCTGCCTCGCCAGCACCACCCTCAAACCGCCCCGCCTGCACGCGCCGCAGGGATCGATGCCGCCCTACGCATGGGCGACGCACCCCATCACTCCTCAGGGGTCCGAAACCTGCAATCCAGCTGCCAGCGTAGGTGTGACCAGCCACGTGGCACAGAAGCTGCGCTCCTCCGCACAGCCCCACACGCTCTTCGCCTTCGGAGGGGCCAAAACGCAGCAGGATGGAGG
>NW_010260207.1:0-14014 GCF_000690775.1 Eurypyga helias
GCCCAGGAAAGCCGCGGGTCTTATAACGCTACGCAGCGGGCTGCTGGGACACTCCGGGCCCTTCCCAAAATACTGCTTACAGCCCAGGTGACAACTTCTAGGCTGTAGGTAAGGTGCTGTGGTTTGGGGTGGGGTGGGGTTTTTTTTTGGTCCACATCACTTTTTTTTACTTGGAAAGGGGTTAGGGAGCTGGCGTGGGAAATTGCAATGCGCTGGGTAAGGCTGAGGCCAAAAAAAAAAGGGATTTTTAGAAAGCAAAGTGTGTCTATTATGACTTACTCGTTTTGTCTTGTGAGGCTAAAAGTCCCTCTGGATTTTATTTTATGAACCCAATGATTTGAGGAAAACATCGCTTAGCCCTTGCTGTGACAAGCGAATCTGTGCGCCGTAGCTTGTGCAAGCATGGTGTTCTACAAAACAACCTAAATGCCGGTTTCTGTGGCTAAAATGAATGAATCTGCACGCAGGCAGTGATATCGCAATGGTATAAAACCAAGATTCAGTGAGTTTTCTGCGCCGGTGAATGAGAACGTAGTGTGGACATGCTCCAAAAGTTTGAGCCAGCTTCACATTCCAAAAGCACAACAAGGGGAAAGTCAGGGAATTTTTACTAGGAACCCTCTAGCTGTGTACAGTTGGTTTACAACCAATATTAATAATTACGTGTAAGGAATGAAAGCTTTGAATCTTTAAAACAGCAGCGATGTCTTCAGTGGATCTTCCCCCCTTGGGAATTCATGACCTCGTGGAGCCCTTCTTGGGGCTCTCCGATGGGAGGAATACAATATACTGTGTATATATAGCAGCGAAACAGCTGATCTCAGTGGGGCAAGATTACAATTTTTTCCAGCACATGTAACTGTGTGGATTTATATTCTCATTTTTTATTAGTAGCTTTACGTTTATTTTGGGGTGTTATGTATTTATCCTGGAGCTGAAGTTGTTTGTCAGTCTTAACAAACTTGCTCAGTTTGCTTTAATTAAATTTTCCTCTTTGGTGAGTTGATGGAAAACTCATGTTGAAATATCAAGGACCTGCAGAATAAATGCAGGAGCTCCGAGCAGCTCGGCTTGCCCTAGTTCATCCTGCAGCTGTGTCCTTCAGGCAGTTACTAGCCCTAATGGCAAATCTCAGGAAATTGCTTCAGAGGGAAAAGCACAGTCCTTGGCATTCCAATCCCAAATCTTAATTGGATATAAAAAGCTCTGAATCCAAAAATTAGAGAAGAAAACAGGTTGCCTGGTTTCAAAGGTTTAGTTTTAGGCTTGAAAGTGGAACCTAATTTCATGCTTCCCTGTGGTGCAAGGAATTCTGCGGCACAGATAGCCAATTCTCCAATAATACATTTAGTGTTTTGACAGGACAGAACTGCAGGATCCAGAGATCTTTAGTGAAGATGATATGCAGCCAATGACCTTGCTTAGCAGTATCTACAGTTATCTGTAGACTTAGGCAGATGGTGGGTCGTCTCGATAAACCAATTGCTGTTTCTTTTAGAATTTACGGGGCTCTTGCAGATGGGATAGCCGTGGTGAGCACTGCACCTGAGCCGGATAGAGCACGTGACTTGTTAGCTGAAATGTTCATACAGTTCTGGAATAGTTCTAATCAATCCCAAATCTCTTTATTTTATGTTCAAGCTTTAATTGTTAGTTGCCTGAACTTCATACTCTTTGGATTGCTAATGACTGCTCACAACACGGTATTTTTGTGATTCCAATGGTGATATACAATTTATTTTATCTGTATTGTCTTCCCTAAGGGAAAATCCACACCAAGAAAGCCTCTATTCTGCAAGGCAAGGGTTCCATTCTATCCAGGAGCCCAGCCAAGAAAGCTTTCGTGTCCTACCACCTAGTTTTTACCAGCCACCTATCCAAAGCCAATTATCACCAACAAAAACCCAGGACAGCCGTGAAACCTCTCCTATGAATGTCCCTAATTTCCCATCCGTTTCCTCTATGTGCCAACCAACCATGTTTAACTACGAACGTCCAAAACACTTTATCCAGTCTAAGAATGTGTGTCAAGGGCAACAGCAGCCTCCGGGACCCACAGCCTCTACAGAGTCAAGCAGACAAATCAAACAGTCCTCCATCCTAATACAGCCTCGTAACCCAAGTGGGCAGAAATTCTCCTCCTCGTCATCGCTGAGCTCTTCAATCACGCTCTCCTCGCCTTCCTGTAGTGCCCCTAAGGAATCCACATATCCCGTCACGCCTGCATCCGCGCAGTCTCCTGCTAGCTCATCATCTGGGCAACGGCTTATATCCATGCCTAACCAACCCCCCGCAGCATTCCTGTGCTCAGTGCTACCCTCGCAGCCCGACTATAACAGCCAAACTCCTTCTCCTATGGAACCTCAGTAAGTATATACAGGCTTCTAACCTCCCCTTGCTTTCCTCTGGCCTGGCCTCTCCCATGCACTGACCACCCCAAACCCAACCGGCCAGTGAAAGCCCAGCTCGCCCGAAGCCAATGGTACCACCCCCATTGACTTCTGATGTTCGAGGCAGGACTCTGCATGGTCGGGTTAGGAGGCTGAGCACTTGCCCTTGGTGTCTGCGTGGGGAATTCCAGCGGGAATCAAACTGCCCAGCAGTCATGTCACGGGCTACTGTACAGGTTTTCTGGGGACGGTTTGAACAGTTCAGTTTGATTCGATGGAAATGAAGAGTATCCGAAATAGAAGATGGGCACCCATCTCAAATGAATTTCCCTCAACACACACGGCTTATGAACGGGGAGGCAGGGAGGGAAGCAGCAGTATTTCCCACACATCAACTACTTTAGGATTCCTAGTAAGTCTCAGCAGTATTTTCAGGTTTCACATCACGATGGGACTCTACCCTCACCTACAATGCCATTTTCATTAATCAGACGTTCTAACAGAAAGGCAGCCACTTGAAAACTGTACCCCTTCAGACCAAAGACTAAATTCTTTCCTGAATATGTATTATATCATTTTGCCTTTGGGCTGCAATCCAAATATCTCCCAAGGTCAGTGAGATCTCAAAGGGAGCTGGGTCTTGCCTTCTCACCAACTTGTATTCCTGCCAATAGAGCTGGAGGTCCTGGGGAAAGTCAGGGTAGGATATGCACGAAGCACTCGGCCGAGGGTATTGGAAAGGTGGTAGGGGCAGGGGGTCCTGCTGGCTTGGGTATAAATTCAGGTTTAAGTGTCAGTTTGTATTCAGGAAATCTGAACGTTTCTGGGTTTGTTTTGAATCGTGGCACTGGGGGAGGCAGAAAGGTAAGACAGAGTGGGCTGGCTGGGACACTCGTGAGCGTGTGGGTTAGGGACCTGTCTGGAGTAACTGCTGGGTTTGTGTATGCAGTGTGGGCTTGTCTTCATAGCAAAGGGCTTTGGTGTCTCCTATGGTTTTCATACAAACTGCTCGTAAAAACAACATCCTGTGAGTTGAGGGGGTTATTTTCCTAATCATCCTACAAGTGGGCAAATGGGGGCTTGAGGCATATTAATCTGTGGGGCAAATTATTGAAGTTTAAAGTTATAACTTGGGCAGGTTAAGTCCAAGCAGCGCTGGGAATACGTACCAGAATTATAACCCTGCTACACTATTCTAATCAGCTGAACAAATTCCCAAGTGACAGGAGGAAGAGGATTTTGAATAGAAATAGTTGCTGAATGTAATAATTGCAGCAAACGAGGCCCCACCACATGTAACGAGCCGGGTTAGATCCTGTCAGCAGAGTGCTGTGACCTCTACTAGACCTTCACAACACGTTTTAAGGGATGCTCCTCTTCTCCTAGCAGCTTTCAGAATCCAGCCTACTGTCTCACTCCAAGACTGGATTGTGTCTCTTGAGTAGGGGTTACAGGATCAGGCTGGGGAGGGGGAGGGGTGTTGCTGCACGGGCTCCTAAAGACCCAGCCTAGCTTGGGGTAAGCTTGGCTGTTGAACGTCCGGACAGAAATGCTATATGGAGTAACTTTCTGAGACCAAAAAGAGGACAACCAATAAGCTATTTGTTCGTTTGGTCAACTAGTTTGTGGCCTTGCTGTGGATTTGCAGCATCCAGGACCAATTTAACAATCAGAATTGTAGAGGAATGCGAGAGGAATGGTTTTTGACGAGAGCTTGCTACTGGACAGACTTGCATTGCTCAGTGGAATCAGAGGCTCCCTCAAAACTCTGCTAGCCTTACTGCACACATGTGAGTCAGGGCAGGGGCTGCTGCAGGACACAGGGATGCTAAACAGCAACCCACAGCAAACTGCCGAGCGTTGTGGGAGGACACTCAATGACTTGGCTAGACCATGATGCTTCCCCTTAAGGTTTTGATACTCAATTACATCACCAAGCCTATCTATCTCCCAAATGCTTTACGGGTTCATTAGAACCAAAGTCTGTAGGTACCAGATGAACATTTCTGTGTGAATTCTCTGGTGCTGTAACAAAGAGCCAAGCAGGCCTACAGGAATAACTTTGTTTTCTCTTCCCGCATGAGTAGTTACTCACAACCAATGTATAACAAACAAGCTAGCATCAACTCTCTGCAGAAGACATCAGACCAAGAAATTCGAGGAACAAAAGAGGCCCTCATTCAGGACTTGGAAAAGAAACTTCGATGCAAAGACAACCTTCTCCAGAATGGCAACCAGGTAAGGGAAATCTGCTGATTAGAGAACCAGTTTGCTTTGACGCGTGGTAGTGCAAGCAGGGATGTAGAGACTAGTGCCCCAGAGACTGGAGGCTCCAAACTGATCTGAAAGCAGAAGGAAATGCAGGAGCAACACTGCCCAAACACCTTTAGTCAGAGCCTCAACAGATCTCAGAAAGATTTCTTTGAGCCATTTAGGACCAGAATACTCTTTCAGTGTGAGGTGGCTGAATTTTTCCCTTAGAAATGTAAAAAACCCCATCTCTTCCAACAGTGACTCTATTTTTAATCATGGCTCGGGGCCAGTGTAAAAGGTGTCGTTCTGAAAGATTTACATCTAACCTCTCCATTTCTGAACACCCTCTTCACCGTTATTTTTGCAATTAGAATGCTGTACTGGTGGGCCAGGTTCAGCTCAGGCCTGAGAAGGCCATTCCCAATGAGGAGCAGCACATGGTTGGTGGATGATGAAAGCTGGCCTGAATGTGGCCAGAGATGGGTGCTGTAAGTCTGTCTGTAGGTACCTACTGCATCTCCTGTGACTTCATTGAGGGACGTGTTGGTTTCTGAAAACCATCTGATAGGGTAGGATGGCTTCGAGCCTTTCCCTCTTACCCTACCTTCTTGGCCAGCATACACCAGTCGGGCTGTCTTTGGACTTGTGCAATAAAATTAATAAGGCTAGGGTCAGGAGGAAGGTACATGAGAGAAAGGTACATGTTTAGAGCTGTGGCACAAACTTGAACTCTCTGCTGGGGATCCTGCAGGAACTAGAAACTCAGGGAGAATCCCTCAGTTCTCCAGACACAATTGCACCCTGGTGTCCAGCGCTGGGGTTAATAAGCCACCCCAAATCATTAGAAATTTGGAGAAGTATGAATATTTGACAGCTCACTCTGGAGACCATCACCACATGTGGTAAACTTCTCTGATTGCTTTTTATATGAGCAACAAATCAATGAGATTACATGAGCTTTTATCATAAAGTCTCCTATAAGAAGGACTCTTAGTCTCAGTACCCACTTATTTATTCTGCAGAGGGACACAATGCAACCCCCTTTACCAAGAAATACAAGTCTGGGAGAAAAATTTGCTTACCAGTAGGGAAGCACATTGCAGCAAGCTAGAGCGAGCAGGTCTCTCATGTGGGAACCTTCCTGCTGCCGGGATGCAGAGTGGTAAATCCCAGTGTTTACAGTTTCCATCTGCTTTTCCCTGAAGTAGAAAGGACTTTTTCCATTCCTGTCAGTGGGAAAAGGTTTGTGTAATACATATAATTTTAAATATTGAAGAAAAAAAGGTATTATTAGGTCAAATCTGACTTAACGTGTCCCAACAGGAATGTTCTGTCTGCTGTAAGAAAGCTTGCCATTGCAAGCCAGCTTTTTTCCCCATAGAAAACCAGGCTAAAAATAAGGCTTATGCAATCACCACTCTGTGTCCTCCTCCCCTTGTCCTCCAACAATGTCTGAACCAACTGGCCAATCTCAGCCACACTTGATACAGCCGTAATGACCTCAGGGATATTAAGCTCTCACAGGTTTTGCAAAAGGTCTCTCTCGCTCCCTTCTAAAGAAAAGTCCCACAAGCCTCCCCAGACCCTTTTCTACCCAGGAGTAGCCACAGTCCTGTCCCGTGCACAGTAGAAATTCTCTCAGGGCTTGTCCTCAACGTCAAAAAATCAAAACCCAAGGTAAACTTTGTGGGAAGCAAAGCATCAGGTATTCTGGTGCCCAGGGGACTAACATAGTCAATCTCTTCTAAAGTAACCCAACTGACAGGACTTGAATTTAACTCTGCTCATGCTTATCCCGGTGTGCTGCATCCATGATGTAGGAATTTACTGTTACGTGAGTGAAACGCGCTCTTGCCTCCTCTCAGGACAGCACACAGCATTTCGTAAGGCGGCTGCTGCGCTGGCATAAACTTCCCTTGTGCTTTGAGGGGTACTGGTGCTCCTCTCTGGCTGTGCCTGCTTCTGGTGTGACTCTTGCTTTTTTGGGAGCAGGGGACGCTAGCACCCAACATGACTCTAGCTCCTGAAGTAAATCCACAGCTGAATAACTTGGGAAGTTTTCCCAGTGCTAACAGAAAGGTACCCTGGCAGTTACTCTGGCTTCTGAGATAATGCCATCACAGTTAGCCATAAATAATCCCAGCCGAGAAAGAGGAGGAGTGGAAGGCCACAGATGGCATTAGAGAGGCTTTGATGAACAGGCAGTTTAATCTTTGATGCATTTCAGTGCAGTATATATTGAGGCTGACTTCAGTAGGCATCACGGACTGCAAACCCTCTGGAACAGCAGTGGTGTGTCTGTCCAGCCGCTGCTTTCATTGACAACACCCTGAATTTGTGGCATATTAATGTGCTGATCTGAAATAGTAAATGGACTTCTGACTAGAATTCCTCTCCGCTCCGCTTTAAGCGATTGACGTACGAAGAAAGAATGGCTCGCAGGCTGCTTGGACCAGCAAATGCCGCATCTGTGCTTGAAGCGCAAAGCGAAGACAACATGCAGAATGCACAGGTAAATGGGGACCTGTCTGCAGAACCATGATTTCCTGGTGACTGTGCTGTGACCTGCTTGTGCCTGGATAGGGGGGAGAGTTGGGGTTTTCTTGGTACCAGTGCAGGAGAGGGAAGGGAAGGGGACTGGTCTCGCTGACAGAGCTCTGTATAGTAGGGATTTGGGTGGCTTTTTTGGGGGGTGGTGGCAGAAGGAGGTAATTTAAGCACCGTCCCCTTTCTGGGCCTGATCTGTAGGAATGACCTCTCCAGGGAGGAATTACAACAGCTGCTGCACAGCAGTTACACCCTGCCGAGGGATACAGGTACCCACGCTCTAACAGCTCAACTCAGACTTGGCCAGGACAGCAAGATTTACACCTGTCACTGTTTGGAATAAGTGACATTGACTACAGGATCTCAGGGCCTTGGGGTGGGATCGGTTGGGTTTTAGTCCTTCCAGGGACCTGCGATCGTTAAGAGAGGGCAGAGCAGTTATTTTAGCAGCTCTACCTGCTGATAGACAAGAATCTATCACTACTGGCACGTTCAAAAGCATTTTAGCTGGAGACTTGCATCACTCATGGGTTATTCAGGCTGGTTAAAAGCTCTCTTCAGCACTTCTTTAATCAAAGTTTGTGGAAATGTCTGTGATGTGGTACTGGGCAGCCAAAAAAAGTCCCCCCTGCTGCACGCATGCAGAGAGCTAGCAGGCATATACCTTCCAAAGCACAGGGAGCAGAACTTGCAAGAGATGCTTAACATCACAACAAGGGAGGAACATGCAATTTGAGCTATTTCTCCCCAACCATCACCTGACAACAGCAGGCAAGAAGGGAATATTATAGATGTCAGAGCAAGGGAAGCCTCATCTTTTGCAGTGAACAAGAAAACATTCAGTCAAACAGGACGACTGACAACTTTTCAGGGTGTGTGAAATGCTGCGTAAAAAGGAGTATTGGAAGGAGAGATTCTTTGTGTTTGGGAGATCTGGCTCCCACTGTTCAGTCTTATTTTTAAATATTGTAGTCACAGATTCATTCAGCCTCCTGATTCCTCAGGAACTTAACTACGCAGTCAGTCCATGTGATAGAGCGTTAGAATTATCAGCAACCTCATCACTACAGCATCATTTTACAAGACAAGTGGTAATTGTACAGAACTTGTGTAAAGGAGCAGATACAAGCAATTGCCTTTGGACTCGGCACTGAGCTCGGTCTGGCAAAACCCTTATTTGTGTAGTGCTTCCCCTGAACTGAACGCTGCTTCTGTGCTTGAAGTTTAAACCCAGGCTTAAATGTTGCACGGGGCTGGACTACAGAGCAGGGAGCCAAGCATCGTAATGGCTCAGTGCAAACAACCCAGAAATTTCCATGCAGTGTTTCCTCTGACTCCGTTGCTAAAATGAGACACTGGTTACAAACTCTGCCTACATTTTCCAAACATCCAAGTTCCGAGCAGGAATCAGTCCTGGGTACTTTAGTAGATTTACTCATGTGATTGTGGAGTTGTGAGCGAGCTTAGTTGGTGCTGTGATCTAGAAAGAAAGATATTTTCCAGCTCAGCATGTGTTCATTGCTGTTTGTACCATATTTAAGTGGGCACAATACAGTGTTCTTGCCAGTGATTCCACTTCTATTCCTGCTATGGGGAAGGACACACTGTACTTAGCTCTCATTTTAGATACTGCCAGTAGCACTACTCCCCTCTAACAAAGGTTATTGGCTGGCCAAAAGCCCCGTGTGCCAAACAAAACTGCTGCACCTATCACCTGTGCAGCGACGAGAAGCTGTCCCATTCTATTAATAGTACTTGCTACTGTCAGGGCAAAGACTAGGGTAAAAAGGGTGTATTAGCTCCTGATGCAAGTTCCTTTACCTCTTGTCCCAGTGACTTCTAAAGTATTCCGCTTGCTTTTCGGCAGCAGTCAGTACGTGAACTTAAAATGGCTTCTTGTTCAGTTCATAAATACATTTTTCTAAGCTAACTCACCTTCCCTCTTTCTTTTTCCAAACCACCAGAACGCAGAAAACATCAGGCTGCAGGTTCCTACAACACACGTAAGGTAATGGATAAACTTGTGCTGCACTACCCTTCAAGACCTTAGTTCAGACGTTCCCAGACAATGTTAGTTTTACTGCACTACTTACCACTTTTTCTAAAGCAGTAATTACTGAATTCACTCACTTCCTTTCACCTAAACGGCTGCCCTTTGTGGGTGGTGTGACCAGCACACCTATGAACTTACTCCAGTCAATTCTAAGCATAACACGGGGCATTTAGGACTCTACGTACCAGGGCAAATACGCTTCGTGTTCTAGAAGATACATCTCTAGTCAAAGCAAGGTCCATCAGTGTAAACGATGAAACACAGCCTGCATTGCTCTTCTGAATTCTGTTGGATATTAGGCCAAAGATGAAGGTTTTGTATGTTGTACTTCTGTGTTGAACAACTGGAGCACGTGCTTGCTCAAAACTTGTACCTTACAGCTGGAAAACACACAAGAACAGCAGCGTTAGATTTCTAAACGTGTTGAGAGACTCCAGCTGCAATCAGTGCTTCAGTGTCATTGGTGCTACGGTGACTTTTACAGAACTATTTCTGTCCACTTCTTAGGAGCAGACCATCCTCAAGAGGAGATGAACGTGGACACGACTCAATCCAGGAAAAGTTTTTTCAGCCACGTTTTACACAAGTGCCAGAAGATGTAATTATTGAGGAGGGACGATTCTGCAGGCTCGACTTCAAAGTAATACCAGCCTTTCCCTTTCGGTCCTGTGAGCTCTGTGGGGTGTGTGGCATGGAGAGAGGTCTCTGAGCCGCAGTGCCCTGGCACTTGAATCAGCCAGAGCACTGACAGCAGATGGTGCAGGGTCTCTCCAGGCAACCTAAAAGACAAATAGGTTCTCGTCCTAATCACTTCCCGTCCATTTTTCTTAAGAAAAGTCTCGCCAGACTTTGGCATAACCTTTAGCCATTTTCCTGCAAATTGCTTAACTTCTGAATGTCATGGACAACCTGGAGCATGTCTGCAGGACAGTTGATTTACAGGAATTATCAAAACAGTATGGATTCAGCACTGCTGACAGTGCTAGCTGTGGGATTAAAAGGCTGAGTTCCTCACCTCCATGAGCCCTCAGTGAGTATCTCTGCCCTAAGCCAAACTGCCTCACAGGATGAGAACAGGGGTCTGCAGGAACAGCATCTTGTAGCTAAAGCTCGACAGCACCTCAGGAGCCTTCCTCTCTGTGCAGCACCACATTAATAATCCAGACTAGGCAAGACTGTAAAATTTTGCAGCAGGATTATGATTTTATCGTCTATTGGCATCAAACTCCCTATAGCACTAAAGCTGCTTAACTCTTCGCTGCTTTCCTCTCCTTCACAGGTTAGTGGGCTGCCGACTCCAGACGTGATGTGGTATCAGAATGGAAGGATGGTTCATCAAGATCAGTTCCATAAAATGATAGTGTCAGAAAAGGGATTCCACTCGTTTATCTTTGAAGCAGTCAAATCATCCGATGCAGGAACATACGAATGTGTGGCTGTCAACCGTGCAGGAGAAGCATCTTTCGCAGTAAAAGTGGAAGTCATTGGTAAGACTGAGAGCACTGATAACTACCTGGCCACACATGGAAAATCTCAGTAGTTTAATGCCTACCTATGTGTGTTTGGGACATAAAACAATTAAGAAGCAGAGGTACATCTCCAGGTATTCAGGCTCAAATGACAAACACACACCTTGCCTTTTCCCAGACTACTTTAATGCATACCTCTGGGATGACATATTTCTTCAAAGTGCTTCTAGTGAGAGATTTAGATGTAGTGGGATGCCCAGAATTTGGGAGTTATTAATCACCCAGAATTGATAACATGTTGATTGACTCTCCTCCTAAAGTCCCCTTATGCTCATGGGAATTGCCTACAGGTGAGGGATTTTCAGAAGGGAACATGTTCCTTACTATATATATTCTGAAACCCTGAACAACAAGCCTCATATTAGTGTTCAATACTTACAGTAACTCCTCCTTATCTTTCCTTTTTAATTTAGCAAAAGAACACCACACGCCTCCCACTTTCATCTTCAAGCCACAGAGCAAAAAGGTTTTTGAAGGAGACACAGCCAGACTCGAATGCCAGATCTCTGCTATCCCAACACCCCGGATTTACTGGAAAAGAAACAACGAAATGGTACAATATAATACAGACCGAATAAGGTATCCTACTAATGAGTTGGCCGTTGGTGTGTTAGAAAAAAAAAAAACCAGTATTTGTTCTGTCAAATTTCTGAAATTTCTGGTTTCTGAAAGCAGCCAGCTGGGAAGCCAGATCTGCCCCTCGTTTACAACACAGTGAACAGGCTCATGTGCTGGGCAGGCACGATGCTCAGAGTCTTGTTTTGAGGGCACAGAGAGAAGAGTGTGACCAGATGCCACTGAATTCCAGCAGCAGTTACTTGGCCAGGGAGAAGCGTGGCTTTAGGGCTGGAGCATGCAATGAATTCATCATGCTCTGAGCCTGTGGGACTGCAGAAGGGCCTTGGTACCACCAGAATGGTATCGTGGTGTCAATCACTGGTGGCTCGTAACACAAAATGCAGTGTTTATGTCTAGGTAGCTTGCAGTGCCCTGCAAGGATTGTTTTAGGGCTTTCCCAGCTCCACAGCATGTAAACTGACTCTGATTTCAATGTTTTCACTCCTTCCCCCTCCAAACTTACACAAACACCTTTGTTTTTTTCAGCTTGTTACATGACAATACTGGAAGGATTTGCCTCCTGATTCATAATGCAACCAAGAAGGATGCTGGTTGGTATACCGTGTCTGCTGTCAACGGAGCAGGTGTGGCCACGTGCCATGCCAGGCTGGAGGTGGCAAGTAAGTACCACATCACAGTGCCACAGCTGAAACTGCCACTGGCACTTGTATTCGGAACAGCCCCCCAAGATTAAATCATTTCGGTTAATAAAGACCTTTAAGATTGAGTCCAGCTGCAAACCTAATGCTGTCATTAACCTAATAAAGCTTGGGCTGCTGGCAGGATTTTTTTCTCAAGATACTGAAACTAGACAGAAAGTGGAAAAACTCTTATTTGTGTAATGCCAAGACACGGTGATATGTCCTGTGTCCTTTGTGTGTATCTGCTGTCTGTGCTGCTTAAAGACTACAGCTGGATTGACACCAAAAAAGAAGGTGAATATGGTCCTTTCCGTAAATCTCTGGTGTCTGGCTTGCCTGTTAAATTCCTCCCAAGGGGGTTCTTGGTTTACGTTGAAGATAAAGAGCATGGTTGCTCTACCACAGGTCTTTCCACAGTCTCGGAAGACCCTGAAAGAGGCTTTTTTCTTTCTTCCAGCACATGCAAACAAGCCCATTCCAGCCCCCAAGCAGTTACGGGTTCGACCAACTTTTAGCAAGTATTTGGCACTTAATGGAAGAGGACTGGATGTGAAACAAGCCTTCTCCCCAGAAGGAGAGTTTCAGCGTTTGGCTGAGCAGTCTGGACTGTACGAAAGTGATGAACTTTAACTGGAAATGAAAAGGAAAACTCACACCTGTAAGAGACAATTACAACATAGATGCAGTTAACTGGTGATTGCTTTAATTAGCAAAATACCTATCTACACGTTTTTACTTTGACTCTTGCACATTCAAGCTGTTCCTGTTTTACCAGGTTAGATTTTATTTATATGGGTTGGTGAATATAACCATTTCCTGAGTATTGTATTTTAACTATAATGCCTAAGAAAGCAGGCTAATTAGTTTTTACAAGTGCGAGTGGGTTTAGTTCCACCTGGGCTTGGTTACATGCTGAAGTAGATTGGTTTGTACTGCTTCTCTCGTATCACTCTTGATGGTAATATCAGAAGTCTGTATTGTCTGAATACTAAAACCATATAGACTAGAGTGTTTTTATGAGAATAAATTAGAGGCAAATAAAATTTTAAATAACCAGTGTTGGCTGTGACTCTTCCTTGATCTGTTAAAAGCAGCTACGGATGTCTGGCCTCGGCCTGGCAAAGGTGGATCCTTACCCTGTCTGCTGTCACTGTCATCTGATCGCATCTAGTTTATGCTAAATGGTTTATAGCTGGCACTGCCTTAACACTAAAACACACCAGTGAGGCAACATCAGTATTTTTTGACCCAAAAGCTGCACTGTATAGTACAAAGTGTTGAGGCTGCCATGCTTCCCTCCTCACTCCTTCACTCAGGGAGCGGCTGTGCCTTACGTGATGGTCAACTCTCAACAAGCTGTTGCTTTGCATCATCCAAATGGCTTTTGTGCTGTATGCACGGCCCCCTCATTCAAAATAATAACAAATACCGTGTCACCTCATTTTGCTAAATGCCAAACCTAAGCGCTGAAGGTTTTTCTGCCGTACTTGCTAAAGGAAGCTCTGTGAGGGGGGAGGTAGCCGGAACTCCTCCCGGGGTGCGCACCGTAACGCTGCTGCTGGTCAGCAAACCCCACGAGCGCCTGCCAGAATGGAGAAAATGGGGTCTTGGCTTCACGCCACACTGCTGTATCATCACATAAAACCGCCAAATCTGAACTGTGCAACAGTGGCTAATTAAACCCCTAACAAAATTCCCGCAGCTCCGCCACTTTGCTTCTCCCTGGGCTGCCCGAGCAACGGGACACACCAAGGTAACTCTCTCTGCGGGTTTGAGCCGATGGAATGCAGGCGGATTCCCAGTTCATCCATAGCCTCGTGAAGGCCAAGCCAGCGGGATGCTTGGGTAAGGGGGCGGCGGGGGTGCTGAGCAGCTGCACCGGAGCATCCCCAGCCCTTGTCCCGTGCGGGAGCCCCAGCTCTTGCCCTACGCTGGCAGCGCCAAAGGGACACAGCCTGTGTTCACTGCTGCTCGCCACAGCAG
>NW_010260208.1:0-2627 GCF_000690775.1 Eurypyga helias
CGCCTCCCCGGCGGGAAGCGGCTCCTCCCCACGCGGGCATGGCCCAGCGACTCTTCTCCTTCACGGTCACCGCCTTTTCCTCTCCCCGCCGCCACGGCCGAAGGCCCCCTCCCCTGAGAGGCGGCGGGGGGCCCGCCCGGGGGGAGGGGGGGGGGCGGCGGGGGTCCCGCCTGGGGGTAGGAGGCCTGCCCCCGGCCCTCAGGGGAGGAGGAGGCCTTCCCTTCCCCCGGCCCCATTTTCCATCCAGTACCTTCTGTCAGTCCTCCCCAGGGAGGCTGTCAGCGTATTATACTTTATGTTTTCTTCTTGCAAAATAGCCATTTAAAAGTTGAAAAGCCCAAGGTAGCGTGGCAAGGGTAAAGCAAAAGAAGTGGTGCTGACTAGAGGAGCGTGTCCATGGACAGTTTTGCCCTCCATCCTGAAATAGAGCCATTGCAAACACAAACGGCTAACGGCAGTTTCAGTTACGTTTCCGCGACGCTTTCGCTTACACTGCTGTTCTTGAAGCACGCATTGAACAGGCCAGAGAGGTTTGCTAATCACAGTTTTATTTACTCAGTTTCAGACTAGACAGTGCTAATACAAAAAGTACCATGTTTTACTGCAGTCACCGCGCCCAACTCTGGAAACGAGCATATGACATCAGGACAGCACCTACACATCCCTGGCAGAAGTTTAGGGAAAAATTCTATGCAGAGAAGACATGGCAAGTCTGTTACTTTGTCATTTGTTTAGGCAGTCACACAGTGACACCGATTATATCTTACACCCTCTGTACATCAAGAAAAAACAAACATACACAGTACAGAAGATAAGCCAAAGTTCAGTCGTCTGACTTCTTTCAAGTGGTCAATTTTTCTTTGTCCCCCACAGACTAACTACAGGGGTTGCCAAGCACCACGAGGGTAAATAATCTAAACCTTAAAAGAGCTTCCAGTTATGCAGAGATTGTGAAAGCTGGGGGGGGGAGGCCAAGTTTGTTCATCTGGGGTTTAATAGACAAAACCATGAAAGAAATGCAGCAGGGCTCACAGGAGACTTGCTGATTTCACTGGTCATGAGACCAAGGCCTAAATAAGCAACAAGCCAGCCAAAAATGTCACTTAAAACACCTTGGAATTATCTAACTAAAATGAATTATTTAAAATCTGTTGGTTATACCTAACTAGTCCATATATGATGATTACTAGACACAGAAAGGAGGCGGACATTATACTTTGAATGAGATCCTTTGCTGAATATTGTCTTCAGGCCTGGGTTGCCTTTTGGACTAACACTTAAAAACATGGAGTAGTTAAAGAAAAATACTATTCTTTCTTCGTTAACTATATAAACAGGAACTCCATAGATTCAGATAGGTTGGGCTTTAAACCATTAAGAGAAGCAGCAAAGGAAAAAAATTAGTCTTGGTTTAGATCTTTGCAAAGAAATCTTTGAAATTCTTGATAATTGTGTGTACAGCATTTAACAACAAAGGGCCTGATCCCTTATTCCTCAGAAAGCAACAGATGCCTATACTTATTGAGATGGACTTTTTCTTTTAAAAAGGTCAGTAAACAAGACACAAAGCACAAATTTGCATGCAGCACTGCATGACAATTACAGAAAGATAATTTCTTAATCTGCAAAAACCTCAGCATGTACTCAAGCTATACATACAAAGCAAAGAAGTTACCAATGTCACGGTGTATTCAGAATGCAAATTATGTCTAATGGTTTACTGTATATGCACAGCAAACTCATCTTTTCTTGATAAATAAAGGAACTGCTGATCAGCACAGTGAGAAGAGCTATTTAAATCAAGGTGAATGGCCAAGCATTTGCAGAGGTATTCTATGCAGAATTTATTTTCTTTGCTTTAATAGCAGCTTCAATCTCTTCCATGATTGGCACTGGCCCTGCATAGTTATTAGTTTCAATAGCTTCTAATTTCTTCTGATAGTCAGTCGGCAAGCCATTCTGTTTTGCACCCATGCAGATAACCTACAATCAAGAGGGGGAGGAGAAAAAAAAAAAGCCTTCAATAATAGCATAAGGAAGGACAGACATCCCTAAACATTTATTCGTATGGGAAGAAACACTGAAGGTAACAAGAGACTTAATCCCAAATAATGCTATTTGTACCTAAAGATAGCCAAAGGCTTAGGAGGACCACTGAAGACTTTAGTAGTGTCAACGAAATTACTCTGAAAAGGCACCAAGGCATACCCTAAAGATTCCAAAATGTTACTAACATGTACAAAACTCTACAATTAAGCTGTAATTCAGTTATTCCATTCTTCCAGCAAGGATAAGAACTACCTGCCTTTAGCCAACCTTACTATCCCATCTGAGTGAGAAGCAGCATATATTATGAGGTTATTTCTAAAACTAAGCTGTTCAAATCCAAAGCACAACAGTGAGTACCTAAACAAGTTACAGGAGTAACAGAAACAGATGCTCAGCTTAGTGAAAAAGCAGTGATTCCTTAGAGTTTGTTACTGCAGCTTTCTTTCTACATAGAAAATAAACTTAAGTATTGGTGCAAGAGAAAAGAAGTGACATGGAGAGGAAGAGGAGGCTTGCAGGAGCCAAAGCTTGAAAGTCATCAGCAAGCTCACATACAGAATCATAGGATCATAGAATCA
>NW_010260209.1:0-11472 GCF_000690775.1 Eurypyga helias
CGGGGGCAGCCGCCCTCCCTCGAGGTGCCGTCAACTTAGCCTAAAACAGGTAAAGCATGGAACCTCACCCAAAGCTTATACGCTGAGCGTGACGTTGGGTGGCATGGAAGGTCCCTTTTGGTCAGTTGGGTCAGCTGTCCGGGCCGTGTCCCCTCTGGAGCGGGAGCTGGAAACGCAGGGGCAGGATCAGGGACTGACCAAGGCCTTGGCTTTGTATAAACACTCCTTAGCAACCACTAAAAACATCAGTGTGTTATCAGTATTCCTAGCACCGATCCAACACGCAGCCTCATGCCAACTCCTGGGAAGAAAATCAACCCAGATAAAACCAGTGCATAGTATAAACCCGTTACAATTCAAAGGTGCAGGCTGCTGTGGGTGAGCTTTTCTTAGATTCTTTTTTTTTAATCAGTGTCAATAATTCGATTTGCCTTGACTTGAAAAGGTTTGGTCTGAAATTGTCTTTCTCTAAAACTCCTCATTTACTCCAAAGGTGATCATGTACGTGGAATGAGAATCGAAGTTTGAGCAGGAAGTGTTCAACAGTAACTTGGAGGTTTGGGGCAGTGGGAGCTTGGGTTCCTCTTCGAAATGAATTTCTCTCAACTGACAGACTCTTGGGCTGGGTGTTACTTGTGTCAAATCTTTTCCCTTCTCAAGACGGCACAGGTGATGCTTCAGCATCCTTGTTGTGTTGTGAGGCAGAGCTGAGTAGGAAGCTAAAGCAGTAATTTCTTCTAAGTGCCACGGAGGCTTCATTTATGCTGCTCAAAGGACATGTGACTTAAGTTCTTTTTAATTAATATTAATATCATCTGTATCATATTAAATTATTTTTTACTAGAGACAGGGTTGAGTACTTACACATCAAACCTAGGCAAAATATATTTTCCTTTTCTATTCTCTTCTTATCTCTCTAACCTCATTGTTTCATACGTGAACTTGCTTTGCAAGCTACCTAGTGCCATGGCATTTGATTTTTTTCTGTAGATCTGTAGCATGGTTTGGTGCTATTTCACTGACTGAGAGTGTCTTTACAAAAATCTGCATGTGTCTCTGCAATCCACAGATGCCTCTGTCATACCGTCAGTGTGAAACGTCCTGGAGTAACACAGGTTTCCTTTTTTCCTTGTGTACTTTTTTCAGTGCGACTTCAGTGTTACTTAGCAAAGATGTGATATTCTTATCAATTCCCTAGAGAGGGAATTACATAATCACGATGCTAACATGATAAAACACGTGTGAAGTAATGAAAATTGAATATCTGTAGGTTTAAGTACTGTTTCCATTTTACTCATTTCTTGTGTGGTCAAAAAGAATGCTGCTTGTTAGGAGACCAGGCTCTTCTGCCTGTCGTTCTTCATGCTGTCTGTTTATTTGTGTTTTCCTTTCTGCTTCTCATTAATTAGTTTTTCGTGGTGCTTGCGTTCTTCACGTAGAGTCTGAAATTATTTTCTTCATATGAGAAAGAAAATAATTCTTTTTTGGGGCAGTTTATTTTAACATTTCCCCTTTTTAATGAATTATTTCTTTAAAAAATGGATGTGCAGTTCTTATGATGGGAACTGGATGTGAGATCTCTTTTTTTTTATCTGTAGTTAGGGCACCACCACCACAAATCCATGCTTCTGGTGCCATAGAAGTACCTTATTAAAATGTCTGTATGTTTAAAGGCAACCAATACCTACTATTTGTTCTTATAAATGGAAATTAAGCATTTAACAGCTGCCCTGTCGCTCTGTGGCATCACAGATTCGGTAGGAGATTCAAGGACAAGCTTTGGTACTCTTTTACTAAATCGGTTTTCTTTGAAGTAGAGGCTTAATTGCTTTTTCTATGTGGAACATATATCATTAGCACGCTAATCAGAATACAAACAGTTCGCAAAGGGGATAATGAGGGAGCACTTGCGTGTAATGCTTGGTTTACAGCCACAGGACTCTCTAGAAAAATGTTTTGTTTTGCTGAGCTGTCCTCAATTTGAGGTTTCTTGCTTAATGAGACTTCAAACAGCTTCTGCATTGTAGGTTTCAGGTTTTCATCCCAGAAGAGAGGCTTGGGATTTCGGGGAGGGGGGAGGCAAAGCGGCTTGGAAAACCGGAGCAGACATTAAGTGAGTGAGCATGCCCCTTGAGGAAAGATAAGGCAGCTTTCTTGAACGTGACAGAATGTAAAACTTTCTCTTGAAATACACCACAGCCTGAAAACGTGCATCACAATTTGTTTTTCTTAAGCCCTTTTGAGTTTAATTTAATGGAAAATGTTTTCATAATCGTCTGATATTTTCTACAAGCTGAAATATTTCTGACGCGGGTTTTGTTTTGAGGGCTGGCAAGCATGACCTTTCAGAGGCTGTGAACACACATGTCCTACTATGCACTGCTGCTTGGGAGCACGCAAAATGCTAAAGGCTTAAATCGCATTGCCCTGAGGACTGCTTACTGACCTTTTGAATGCAAAGCTGTCAAAACCTTCAACTAGACATCAGCTAGAGAAGAACACTTAGGGCAGATCAATGCAAATAGAAAGCAATGTGGTTCTGACTTTGGGTAATTCCTGGTTAGTGAGAAACAGTTTCTGTGCCACAAGAGCTGCAGGAAGCAAACCCACGGTGCCAAGGAGGTGGTGTGAGTAACGTGTAATAGTTGTTTCTCAGGGAAAGCCTTTTATAATCTACTTCAGAAATTAAAAGTTTTCATTAATTGCCAAATCCTGATAGAGTTATCTGAGCAGGACGCTTCATTGACTTCAAAGGGATTTTTGTCTCCTTAAGGAATGCAGGGTCAGGCCCTTAACTAGTGATAACTTTCTTCAGCGGATTGTCAGATATGACAAACTATGCCACTTCAGTAGAGGTTACCCTCGCCATGCCATGCCATCCCTTTGTCCTGAAAACCTGCTTTCTTCCATTGCTCAGGTAATAAGGGTTTTTGGGTGGTTGCTATATGGAAGAGCCTGGAAGTTACTCTCCAGCTGAAGCTGTGGTTTCTGGGAATACATTTTCTTTACTCTGAAAAGCTGTAATACATTACTGTCTAGTTATGGTATATTACATAATAAATGCAGCTGTGGAAAGTCTGGTGGAGTTATGAGTCCCCCTATTCCGTGAATTGCTGCCTAGCAGTTAGTTGTCCATCCGTAATAGATTTATTCCTAATTAGTTGTTCATGCACTATTGCTTGCTGTAATGCAGAGTTTTAAATAACTGCCTGCCTTTCTACGTAGACTTACAGAAATGGACCAAAACCATGGGACTGAGGAGCTGTTCAGTCATTCATATGTTGGGTCTCACTCCTATAGTTACAGGCATCCTGTGCAAAAATATCAAGCAATCATATATATTCCTGTGCTGAAGATCCATAGAATAATTACTTCATAGGTTGGTAAAAAATAATTCTCTGTGCTGTACCAGCATGTTACAACTGCTCTTCTCTTAATGTAACTGAAAGGTAGCTACCAGAACGTAAGTGGTTCTGCTCCGTCCAAGGCAAATCTAACATAGGTGGGCTCTGTCAGCGTGTAGCTAAACGCTGTGCCTTTTCTCCAAGGAATCGTTTGTACCGTTCTCCACACCGTGCATTCAAAGTCTGACTGTAAACTATTCGGAGAGCAAATAGTCACTTACATAAATGTCTGCAGTTTTTTGAAGATTAAAAAGGAGGCGTAGTTGAAATTTTTTGCACACTTACGTAAACCTGAATTAGGAAAGTGAACGTTTCAGTTACGTAAATTCCTTCTTGTCCTGGGAAAAGTCTAGCTATTTAATTGACTCTTAAGGTGCAAACAGGCTGGATCAGTTGATCTCTCACCGTAGTAAGAAATTAATCCTCATCACGCTGTATCTGACTTGAAGACTGAACAGCTAAATCGGTTGATCTGGGGCTGCAGCAGGGATGGGATGTAACGGGGAGCTGAGTGTGGCTTGGGGTCTCCCGCTCTGGAGGTGTTAATGTGGAGGGGGCTGCAGCTCAACTCAGGATGCCTCGGAAAGCTCACTTGTACATCTCTGTCCCTCCTGAAGCCAGCAGGAGTTTTGATACTCCAGGGAGGATTTGTACTGCTGGCTGCATGTTGCAGGATTTCTCTTCTCTAGCTCGGCTAAGGCATCGCACTTCCCACGCTGCAGTAGCTTGTCGAATGGCATGGCCCTGTGGCTCCAGCCACTCCAAGTGGGATTTCTACTCAGTGGCTTCACACTGGCCTGTCCTCAGCTGGGCACATTAGGCCAATTTAACTTAGTAACTTGTCATAAAACACACTATTTTTTTCCTACTTACTTAGAGTGAGTATTTTGGCGTGTACATGGTGTGTATTCCAGATGTGTACTATTTACCCAATACTAGTTCTGTCACGTGCCAGCATTTGGCCACTGTGACCATCTAGAGGTATCTGTACATAAATGGCAGCGAAATGTTATTTAGAATTTAGCAAACATAATCCCAGGGGAATGATAAGATACTAGATAGCAGCACAGCTGAAACAGAGTTATGCACCCAGCAGCCTTAACTCTCCTGATCTCTGCCCTGTGCAGGCACATCTGTGTATGCCACGTACTAAACTGAACGAGGGACTTGATTCCAGCAAAAATATACTTGTATTTCTCCTCCCCGAGTTATTTCCATCAGGATTACTTCTCTGATCTGATTCCTCGCGTGGCCACACAAGCTCTTACGCCAACCCAACGCGGGCACTGCGAGCTGCAAAGCATGGAGTTGCATTAAACAACCGGAGGGTGCCTGTGGGTGTGTTTCCATCAGAGTCTCCCTGCGTGGCAGTGCTTCTGCCTCAAATCTCCTCCTGCCCTGCTGCACCTGGGCAGGGGCCAGACAGAGACCTGAGCCAGGTTAGTAACAGTGCAGAAGAAAGAGGAATTGGGGTGGGCTGCTTTGTTTCCCCACAGTCCTCTGGGCTTCCCAGGGCACTGTGATCCAGCCATGCCTCCTGCCTTCAGCTCCTGTCCAGCACTCGGCAGACAGCTCTTCCAGAGCCTCCAAAAATGAAGAATCCCTGTGGGTTCCCAAGTGACTCCGGCAGCCCAGCCAAGACAAAATCCCGGTGATTGCAGCTGATGGAGGGAGTAATTTCTGCATCAAAAGGAATCACCCCTCTGCTGCCCAGCTTTTGGCTCCCTTCAGTTCGCACCCCCTTGGCTCGCTCCTTGCACCGGGGTGTTGCCTTTAGCGATTCAGCCCGAATTCTTCGTTAAGGCCTTCTGCTGTAAGTCACAGCTTCGCATGGCCCTTCAAACATCTCAGTATCTATCCCCAAAGCTACGTTGTTGGGGGGGAAGAGGGGGGTTGCGGGACGAGTCTGTTTGCATGTGAGGGGGAGGAGGCGCTGGGAACATGCCTTGAAGGCTTCAAATCTGTTTATCTTCACACTCCTGAGAGGCGATCGCTCTCCCGTGACAGGGCAGTGCGCTGGAGGGAGCTGCGCTGGCAGCGAGGAGATAAACCTATGGGGCACAGGCTGCTTTGGCCAAGTGGCCTCTCCCTGACCAGCAATTCCTTATGTCTCTGTGAGATGAAATGGGACAAGAGCAGCAGGAAGCCTCCTTCAATCCTTCTTTTTAATAGTTCCTTGGGATAAATTGTAGATAAGAAGAGAGACCGCATTGTTAACAAGAACACAAAGAAAAAGGTCTGCAATCTTTCACAGCAAAAATAAATAGGTATCTGTAGCATGGA
Organism: Eurypyga helias; assembly: GCF_000690775.1. NCBI lineage: Eukaryota > Metazoa > Chordata > Aves > Eurypygiformes > Eurypygidae > Eurypyga > Eurypyga helias. The sequence goes on from NW_010260209.1 coordinate 5,688, forward strand.
ATATTCAGCAGTATATCCAACTGCTAGTCAGCCTCTGACTTGCCTTGTTTTTAATTTATTTTATTTCCAGTAATTGTTTCCTGATTGCAAGCATATAGAGGAAAAGAGGCAGGAATGATTTGCGTATTTCCTGTTGTAACAGCAGAATGAAGGTAACTTATACAGGGATGAAAGGAGACCATATTTCATGCCTGTTGCCAAACAAATAGCTGCAGAACAGTGGGTTGTCATGATAAGCAAGAAAGGCACTAACAAAAAGCTGTCTCTGTCTGGAAGGTTCGAGAGATTCCTTTGTAGATTCAAAAATAGAAAGCGGTAACCTAGGAGACATTTTCTTTCTGTTCAGTTATTCTTGGTCTGATACTTATTGTATCGACTCAGTCTATTAACACTTTGATTTATGGAAGACAACATCAGGGTTCAGTACGGCAGGATTTTATTTTGTTTTCTTGCTGGAGAAAGGGTTGAGAGAGAGGACTGTACTGAGCCAATTAAAAAAATACACACACTGCAAATGCAGTTTATGGGGCAGCTCTTTTCCACCTGCCGTATGTTCCTGCTCCTCACTGCGATTTTCCACATATGCACAAGCCCATAATGAAGTTATTCCATGTGTTTCAGTGCGCAGATTCCAGCTGCGGCTGCCTGTCTGCTGTCACTTTGGTCCCAAGCCAGCCACACTGCAAGAGCTTACCTCTCAGGAGTGCTGAGCATCCCTGAGGTCCGGGGAAGTGAAGGTGCTCAGCACCTTGTGTGAGATCCCAAGGTGGCAGGGCAGAGGCATGCAAGCTGACCTGGCCTGGGGAATGCTCGTGGCGGTTGAGCGCGGAGCTCTGGTAAACCCAACTCCCACACCGTAAGAGCTCCACGCTGTGTACAAGGCAAAGGGTGCATCTGGGATCAGGTAAGCCATCAGGTGTGCTCTCTCTGTAGCCACGGCTGTGTGGTTTATTAAAAGTACCAAGAAGACCTGATGGCATGCATCTAGGAAACAGCAGAGTGACTGACCAAAAATCCGGAGGTATTTTCACACCCTTCAGCAGCACAAATGGGTTTGGGATAGCAAGGAGACATGCTTTCCTAGACCTCTGTGAGGTTACTCTAATTTTAAACTGCCTGCGGTTACCTCCAGCGGCAGGGGAGGATTTTGGGGTGGCGTTTTTCTTCTGCTGGCACTCACTGACGTAACGAGCCTTCAGGGGTGGGCGTAAACATCTGGAGGCTGCCTCTGGGGCACTGTGAAACAACCCGGCTGAGGCGCACCCACCGATTTGGGGCAGTGGAGCAGTATTGTGGAAGGTGACTGGAAGGGGAAAAAAAATACTAGTGTGGCAAATAATTGTACTCCTTCCACGTGGGTGTTTGTTGGTTTATAACCAGATGAATCTGCGCTAAAATCCCTTTGTCAAGGAGGTGTGCTTTTCCTGTACAGGAAGGCTCCCTGGAGAGAAAGTTCATTAGCATCCCGAGGGCTCAGCCCAAGGTGTGTTTGCCCATCTGCTGGTGGAAGGAGTGAATCTCCTTTGAGAAGACAGCAGAGACGGTAACTGTACACAGGTTCAAAACGAAGCAAGAACCCACTAAGTGACCAAATGTGCCGAAAGTAAACATTTGTACGGTGGGTCTTAATAGAGTTAGCTGAATGCATTGTAAATCTGTGAATACAGTTGTAATTGGGTCGGGAGTTTGGCATGAGAAACGCAGAAGTGTCTGAACATACCTACAGTGACACCAGATCAAAAACACTCGGAGCAAGAACTGTAAAGAAGAAAGGGGCTTCCCTGAGAAGAAGGGTTAATGACACCCTGCTGAGAGTGCAGCGAGGTGGCAGCCCGTTAGCTGGGTTTGGAGGACTCCACCGGCTGAAGGCAGAGCTGAGCCAGTGCAAATTGCCATAATTTCCCTGCAGTTAATAGGGCTCCAGCAATTACCACCGCTCTCAGCCTGCCCTCAGAAATGACCACAGCTCCAATCCCGCAGCAGCCGTGCTAAGCTGCCTGCCGTGATTGTCCCCTCTCCTCCACCCTGGGTGCCTGTAGCTACAGCTTTCCTCGTGCCAGTGGTGACACCCGACAGCTCCTGCGGTGACCTGCTGGCAGAGGCGGAGGATGAGCTGGGCCTGGCACTGAGAGCAGCGTAGGGTTGAGCCTGTGGAACTGGGGGCAGTGAGGGCACTGGGACAATGATTATATGTTGGTTTGAAAATAGATTTGGGCTCCAGGATCCTACTACCATGTCTTATAGGCTGCAGCTAACTGAGGATAATGTGATTGCAGATGTGGCGATGGGGACAAACTGCTGGAAGCGGCTCTCTCCCCACTTCTCCTGTTTCCCACCCCTGGGTGCTCATCCCTATCCTTTTCTGTCCCACGACGTTACAGCATTCGAGCAGAGCTGTGCAAAGCCAAACCTGGGAGTGGATCATGTGGGCAAAGCCACTTTTCCATTTCTGAGCTTACTAGGTCAGGCGGGGCACGGCAGCATGTGGGCACCCAGCTCGGGCAGTTTGTGGCCGTGCCAGACACCATCCGTGCTGCTGTGATGGATTTTCCCAGACCGCAGAGATGAGACACCTAACGTGATTCTATTCTTTTTCTGAGGTAGGGCTGAAATGCTGGGTGCAAATCTGACCACAGACCCAACTGAACTATTTCTGGTTTAAACTGAAAGAAATGTAAATGGTGCAACACCAGAAAATTCTTATTCTAGCCAGGAAGGAAACTGCATTCCTCACCCTATGCTTGTGTCTGCAAAGATCTCACAGAGTTCACCTTGGGAAGCTCCAGTTGCAGGTGAATTTTCAGCTTCTTTCCCTTTCCTAGCCTCAGCTGCTATGTCCCATCCCAGGGAGGAGTCCTGCATATTAGTTCCCTTTCTTGAGATATTGGAAACACTTCAGACCAAGTGTGTAAACACCGTAGGTCATGAGACTTCATTCAACTTTGGAAAGTGTCTCTCTCTCTCCTTGCTAGTCCATAATGGGACCAACATTGTGGGTTTAATGGCCCCAGTTCAGCAGTTCTGGATGGATTGACAGCTGCCCTCAAGCACATGCAGAACAGCAGTGGAGAAAAGCCCTGAGCTAGATCTGTTCATGTCAGTCTGATTTTTAAAATCTTTCTTTTCAGGAAACGGATAAACTGGGCTTGCCAGGTCTAAGGCCGAGGATGAAATGCAGCACAAGGTAAATCAGGTTATTTACAGACAGCAACCTGGACAGCATGCTGTTATTCCAGCTGCTAGTAGCACTTCAAAGAGCTCTTACTACTGACTTGGGTTTTAAGGCATCGAGGAGCTGACTGCTGATGTATTACAAGTTGTTATTTCTTTGAAAGATGCATGCGGCTTGTCTGCAGACCCCAGAATCTAAGAGAAAGCATAGAAAAGGGGTTATAGGGGTCTGAAAAGAACCACAAAAACCAGGGGAGTTTGCAGTGTTTCCCACATATGCTAAAACTAAAGATCGAGTCAAGCAAAAAAGTCTGTGTTGGTGGCAGAAGATAAATTGCTGTCCTGGAGCAAAGTAGGCATAGCTTTGTTTATGTTGGCTGGCAATATCTTGTACTCATTTTGGCCTGCCATTCTGGCTTTCTTACGATAATGCTTCTGTGAGACGGTTAGCCAAGTAGATAATTGTGTTTATTGGCTCCGTGCTTACCCCCATGGTGTATTTGACAAAGTTATGGCTGGCAGTGCCTTTAAACTGTGGTTCAATGGGTTTATCAGCTTGAAGTATGAATTTAGATACGTTATCGCAAGCCTGCACTATCTCTAATCCAATTAATTACTGGAAAATGTGTTACATTATGACATCTGATAAACGAAGGAGGGAGAGTTTATTATGCTCATATGGTTATAGGGCTGCTTAATTCTCATAAGGAATTTAAGGTTTGATTTGCCCAACAGATGTGTGAAAATGGAAATACTGGTGTTTGCAACTGCTCAAACCCAGGCACAAGGAGCGTTCCAGTGGGAAGCACTTTTCTTTGTTCAGCCATTTAGGACAAATACTGCGTTTGATCTCACGAGTCAAAACCTCCTGCTGGCACAGCGTAGTCCAGGGAGATGGTAAAGCAGTTTCCCTGCCACGGCAGAATACAGCAGTGAGCACAGACGACACAGCTAATGGAAATCAGCCCACAAGTAGGACTACAACTTGCGCTCTCTCAGTTGTTTTTTTCTGTCCTCTGGTCCACCAGGACCAACTCCTGGTTCAAAAAGGGCTGGGGAATTGGGCCAAGATGTCCCTCCTGGGAGAGGCGGGATAGTATTCAGCACTGGTAGGAGAGCCAGCACAGTCACCCCCGTGCCTGCGGGAAGCAGCGCCCTGCTGTGCAGAGTGAAGGGCTGCAAGGAAATGACATTACATCCAGCCCAGGGACGGCTGCAGCCTCCCCAACCAACTGACCAAAGCACGTGGTATAGAAATGTTACCGGGTAATGCATTCCCTGTGGGTGTGTTTGTCTTCTAGACGTGCCGAGGTCATCCAGGAAATCTCAAATTCAGGTCACTCTGATGTGTGAAACCCGAGTTTAGCAGGAGGGAGTATCAGTACCAGCATGAGCTGCAGATGGAAGCGTGAGTTTGCCCCAAGAAAGAATGATCATTAATACTCAAAAATAACATAGACAAAATTGCTTGTAGGTGATATTTTCATAATGGTTCACACTTTTGTACCTGGATAAAGTAAAACACTGAGGAAATTTCAAAAATACTGGGTCAGGTGGATCCTGTTGCTGTATTTACTCCTATTTGGACTCTGAAGTGGTAAATATACGGTTCTGCTCTGCAAAGTGACTGTGAAACCACCAGGGTGCCTTTTGTGTAACTCATTTGCCTGGGAATCAAATCTTTCCTAATTACCTTTCCTGAAAACTTGTGCTAAGATCAGACCAAGCTGAGTTCTTCTGCTTGTGTGTTTTTGACGAGTAAGGAAGGTGATACAGGTCAAACTATGGCTTAGGTTGTGTTTGGATAGCTCTGATTTTCTCCCAAAGGCTTTCGGAGGAGTCACTGGCTGAGGCTGTAGCGGGTCCCAGTGATGATGCAGCAGAAGGCAGCAAGTTTGGCTGCTGGCTCCTGGCTCTGCAAGCTTTGCAGTGCAGGCAGGAACAAAAAGCAGTAAAAACTTCCCTGTCACTGAAGTCAGCAGCTCTCACAATGAATGCAAACAGGGGGCAAATCTGCTGAGTAAGATGATGCTTTCCTACGCGGTAACTTTAGAAACTAGAACTCTGAACAGACAAAAAAGAGCTTAGCCATCGCTGTCTGCAAGCATAGGGCCAAATCACGGATGAAGCTAAAGCATAAAGGACAGCGGCAGCGTTTGATTTGATGATACCTCCCATACATGGTGTCCATAGGATGTCGGTAGCGTGATTCTCAGGCCATCTGTTTGCAGTTTAGGCTGCGTTTCAGCAAGCTGCAGTTTGGACTCCAGGCAGCTGTAAACTTTGGGCTGCTTGTTGGTGAAGACAGTGAGGACAGCTCATCCTTGGCTGCGGAGAGCTGTCCCGCATGCCCATCTCAGAGGGGTTTTATCAGTGGGGTATGACGGGGCCAGTGAGAACCATGGGCACAATGGCTCCTGACTTCTGATCAATTCCTCAGAATTAGTCTGCGTGTATGGGAAACCCAGTTTCACGTGAGCGTGGGGTGCTCTGCCAGACCTGGACATCGCAGCACCTGCCCCCGGTGCTGCAGGCTCCACTGCGCGGGGTACAGGCTGAACCCGGCCGTCGCGGGGGGACAGCGCCGGTTTCGGCACAGCCCTTCGGGACGGCT
>NW_010260210.1:0-15817 GCF_000690775.1 Eurypyga helias
CGGCAGCCGCAGCGGTTCCGGCGAGCGCGCGGCGGTGGGAGCCGTGACCTGCCTGGCGAGGCTGAGCAGCCCAGGGCATCTCTTCAATTGCAGCTCGGAAGCGTTTCAGAAAGGTGGCCGAAAAGGGGCAAAGAGAGTAATGATTGTAATCACAGATGGAGAGTCGCACGACAGCCCAGACCTGGAGAAGGTGATTGAGGACAGCGAGAAGGACAACGTCACCAGATACGCGGTGGCGGTAAGTGCAGGGGGATGCTTGCAGCAGCGAACAGCTGCACGTGCCGTGCAGCGCTGGATGGTGCTTCCTGCACCCCAGTGCGATGGGGCTGTCGGTGCAGCCCACCTTCACCTCTCCCGGCGCATTGGCAGGGGTCTGTGCTGCTGGTCCTGCTTTTGCAGGAGGTGGTGGGATTTGGCTGCGCATCAGGGACTGGGGACAGGCAGGACCTTGCATTGCGCTGGGCACCCGAACTCCATGAGGGGTGCCCGGTCTGCGCTGCCTGGAGGGATTACAGCAGCTCCTTGCTCCTCGGTTTGCTCCCACAATGGGGTGTCAGATGCCAAGGCTGTCGGGCTCCTTCCATATGGACGCCCCTCAGGTGCTTTGGGATGGCTTTATCCAACACATGAAAACCCCTGAGTCTCACATTTCTGTTCCAAACCTAGGTGTTGGGTTATTATAACAGACGAGGAATCAATCCCGAAGCCTTTTTGAACGAGATAAAATTTATCGCAAGCGACCCGGATGACAAGCACTTCTTTAATGTCACAGACGAAGCAGCACTCAAAGACATCGTGGATGCGCTGGGGGAGAGGATATTTAGCTTGGAAGGTGAGTGATGGTCCTTCCCGATACATCCCAGCCAGCCAGGTTGCAGCAGGTTTCCTTGGATGTGCTGTTGGTCCTCGGTTTGCTGAATCTGAACGGTTCACACTGGGGGTTTCCCCTAATATTTGCTTTAAACAGAACCTAAAATCATCCTCTGAATATCTTCACATATAAGGAAAAGTCTTTATTTTGAGTGGTTTTTGTGTCCCTCAAGCGTCAGGCACACAGATCCCTTCTCCACCGAAGGGATCCTCATTCAAACCCATCTGGGAAGGCAAAAAAACCCACACAAGGACTGTCAGGGATTCCCTGGGGTGCGGAGAAAAGTCTTTATTTTGAGTGAGTTTTGTGTCCCTGAAGCGTCAGGTGCACAGATCCCTTCTCCACCAAAGGGATCCTCATTCCAACCCATCTGGGAAGGCAAAAAACCCACACATGGACTGTCAGGGATTCCCTGGGGTGCCAGACATTGTGGAATTATGGGAATAATGTGAGACTTCTTTGGTTTATTGGCTGAAATTAAATATCAGGAAATATTTGTGTTCTAAATGACAGCGCTTCTGTCCGCCTTGTGACAAGTATGTCGGCTTTCAAACCTAAATTTATCTAGATTTCATAGGAAAAACACAGCCTGGGAGGAACAATTCAAACAGAAGGTGGAAGGTTTCCACTGGAATTAAAGATCTCAGGGTTTGGGAGAATTTGGGTCAAACCAGCTCACAAACTCTCCACCAGTCTGCCGGTTACTTTGGTCTAGCCATCCCAACGCTTCCCTGTGGAAGAAAGCTTCCTGGGTGAGAAGCTTCATCCAGTTGCAATTATGAAGCAAAAGCTTCTAAATCCAAATTTTTGTGTGATTTTGCAGCTAGAAAAGGAGACAAAGGCACCAGGGCAAAGCTCCCAGTGTCCATTAGAGCTCATGTAAATGTGGTGATTTAGGGAAAAACAGGCTCCTTTGTGGAAACTGAGGCTCTTTATGCTCCAGGTGGGGTGGAGGTGGATGTTCATCCCACCCCGACCCACCCAGGCACCATCACACCTCCAGCAAAGCAAAGCGCTCCATTACATACAAATTCCCTTTCTTTTTTTTTTTTAAGGAACCAACAAGAATGAAATTTCCTTTGGCCTGGAAATGTCACAGACTGGATTTTCATCGCATGTTGTGGAAGTAAGAGAGTAAATATGGGGTTTTTTTGGCTTGTGCAAGCAGGTCCCCCTCCCCACCCCATGCCCCTCAGGCATGTTTAAAAATCTCCATCTTGCTGGGTGTGCCTTGGAGAATTACTTTTTTGTTTAATTAATTATTTTTTTCTTTTCCATTGGTAAGATTGCTTCTCTTTTCTGTAAAACTTGTGGTTTCTGGGAGGGACCATTTGCCTTTTATCTCTTCTGCACCCTGCAACCTCCAATAAGGACATAGTCTAGGAGTTGGCCTTTGAGGGACCCCCACATATCTTCTCACCCCAAACCAGCCCATCGGGTCCCCTTTCCCATCTCAGCGTGGATCAACTTTGCCCATATGGAGAATTGCCTCCGCTTGGCAAGAAATACCCCCAAACTATCCCGTTCCTCCGCAGGACGGGATCTTGCTGGGGGCAGTGGGTGCCTACGACTGGAATGGAGCCGTCCTGAAGGAAACCAGCAGTGGGAAGGTCATTCCCCTGCGGGAATCTTATCTCCAGGAGTTCCCGGAGGAGCTGAAAAATCACGGAGCATATTTAGGTAAGAATGCCGAATGAAGCTCTGCTGCCAGAGCTGAATTCATGATTTTAGGTTTAATAATAGGAAGCACAGCATATTTCCCAAATGACTAATAGCTGCCAGTGCTCCCAGCGTAGGCGGTACCGTGCCCGGCTGTTTGTCAGCTCCCTTGGTGTGGGACCTGTGTCGCCCCTTGCTGAGGGATGCAGCGTCCGTGAGCACCCTCACCTGGGAAGAGTCCAGTGTCGGCGACGGTGTGCAGCACAGAAGCGATGGAAATGCAGAATTAGCTCAGCCCCCGTCATCTGCAGCGCTTACCGGAACGGTTTAAAAAGCTCTGATGAAATTTCATGCCGAGGGAGGAAATACCTGCTGGGTTAATCTGTTCCATGTGTTGAAGCCCCGGAGTAAAAATATCAGCCTGGTTTTGGAAAATGAAGCCTCTCTCCGGAGATGTGCGTGCCAGGCTGAGCTGCCCTGTGGCAGGGAGCAGGGTGGGATGCTGTGGGGGTCACTCGCTGGCTCTTCGCTGGGGACACAGCCCCTGGATATGTGGATACCCTCTTGGGGTGACAGCAGTGTCCCCCAGGCTCGGCTTGGAGTGCCTGGAGAGGGGACGGCTGTGGCTATGCATGGGATACCCATGACAGCACATGGGGACTCAGCTGGGCTCTCTCTTTGCCATTGCCTGGGGTAAGAAAACCAGAAATATTAGGGAAACGCGGGTGCATCCTGCTGCGGAGCAGCTTGGCTCACCAAGTTAGGGACCTGGGGTTTCAAGCTGGTGTTTGACTTAGGAATATTCCCCCAGGAGGAGAATATTTAGGGAAACAGGAAAGGCAAATGCACAGGGAAAGGGGTCTGTAAACCCCTATAGTCCCTGGAAATACTCAAAATTCAACTGCTTGTGTCCCAAGGTGATTTGATCCAGCTTGCTGCTCAGCCATGCTTTGAGTTTCTAATAATTTAAGTAGCATTTAAAACTGACCGTGAACATGCAGAAACCAGGAGCTGGGTTTGAAAAATGGGATTTAGTAGCCCCAGCATTTTATTTCCTACATAAGTCCATCTGCAACCACGGGCAAGTGCCGCAGCCCAGCGCGTGACGTGTGGTGTCGGTGATCCCAGCACCGAAAAGAACCCGTCTGGGTAGGGAAGAGGGATTGCTCAGGGTCATTTGCTTACGCAGGGTTATTTCCGTTAGGACTCGTGAGCAAGGGTTTTCATGGCTTTTATTGGCCTGGGAATGTTAACATCAAGCATCAGCAAAGCGCCGGTCTCGGACGCGGTGTTGCCGGGGTCTCGAAGGAGCAATGAAGCAGGCACACGCCTCGCTGGCATTTGTTTAACTTGATGTGAGCCACGAACTGAAACACTTCCCGGGCTGTGAGTTGGACTCGACTTTGATGGGAGAAGGATTCTGCGTGGGATTTGCCAGGCTTGTTAGGCAGTGCCGAAGCTCTTGGCTCAGGGCGTAGGTAGGACCTGAGCAGACGGCTCAAAGCTGGGGTTTATTTGAGCGATTTTATCTTTGCAGAAATCTGGGTTTCTAGCTTTCCCATCAGGGAGGTGGCCAGAGTTGTGTCAGCAGCCAGGGGCTAATGGAAAGCAGATCCCTGGGCAGCGGCTGGGAGCAGGCAGGGACCTGTGCTCACCCCACGCCCACCCGCCCTCGCAGGTTACACCGTCTCCTCCGTCATATCCACCAAGCACGAGCGGATTTATGTCGCGGGAGCGCCTAGGTTCAACCACACCGGGAAAGTGATCATCTTCAGCATGCACAACAACCGAAACCTCACCATCCATCAGGCACTGAAGGGAGAGCAGGTAACGCTGAGGATGCACATGGATTTTTCCATCTGAGGGGATGCTCCTCCACCAATCTTCCCCCTTCACTTCACAAATCTGTTTAAATGGCCCAGCAGTGTAACGCATCCGCAGGCAGCTGGGGATGCCCAGGGTCTCGCTACACCCACAGCTCCGAACCGTGCGGCTGTAGCAGGGACAGGGCTCGGAATGTCCCTGCGGTCCCCACCATGGAGGGTGGCAGTGCCCCTGCACCCCAGGAGCGTTGTTCCCATCCCCTCCTCTGTCTCCTCCAGATCGGCTCCTACTACGGCAGCGAGATCAACTCCCTCGACGTCAACGGTGACGGCGTCACGGATGTTCTGCTGGTGGGAGCCCCCATGTACTTCAGCGAGGGCAGGGAGAGGGGGAAGGTCTATGTCTACACGCTGCGGGAGGTACGTGGCAGCACGGTGGGACAAGCTGGGTGTTTGGGTGTGGGAACTGTGCTTTGTCCCCTTGTGTCACCTCCCCGGGGTGGTTCCGGGCTGCACACAGCCGGCAGCTCCTTGGCAAACATCCCAGGGCACAGCCGCCTGGTCCAAAGGCAACAGAGCTTGGCAGCACCTCGCTGTTGTGGCTGCTGCAAGAGTCAAGGAGGATTTGTCCGTTTTCCTTGTTTATAAACAATCTCTGGGGCTTTGCTGGCTGCCAGCGAAGGGAGCCCAGCCTGTGCTGGAGTGGAGCTGCCTCCTCCCAAGGCTTTGCTGCTCGCAGCCTGGAGAGTTTCCCAGCCCTGTGGAAGCGACGCATGAGGTGTGTGGTGGGGTCTTTGCAACATGGGTGTCTCTCCAGATAAACAGTCCTCATTCACTTTGATTCCCCCAAAACTGTTACCTCCTAGGGTATCCTCCTAGGTCATGGGGAGCGGCAAGGTTGGTCCCTCTACCATCGCTTCAGGGCACAGACGGGACATGTGCCACCCCTGTCCCCTCCCTGGCACCCAGCAGTGCCCTGGGGCAGGACCAGCTTTCCTGCTGCCTTCAAATCTGGGTGAAAATGCAGTTTCTGAGCCAAACCCGTCAGGCTCCAGGGGCACGTGGGGCGGTGAGCAGGTTGTGCTCTATATCCAAGGTTGCTCACCCGGCACAGCAGGAGCCCCCACATCTAAAGCACAACTTTAGATGCTGTTATTTATGCAGGTTGCTATAAAAGGGAGGCAGAGCAGGCGTGGGGCTGCTGGGGGGCTCGTCCATCCCCATGGATGTGCTAAGCAGAAAGTCCCACGGCTCCAGGAGGGGTGTCACTGCCTTCCCTAGGGAAATTGCTCACACATCACTGCCTCTCGTTCCTTGCTTTCAAGGGTTTTCTCCACACTTGCTGATGACATTTTTTTTGGGGGGTGGGGGGGTTGCCTTTTCTCTTTGGCTGGCCCAGCAGAACCGCTTCGTTTCCAGCGGTGCCCTCGTAGACCTGCAGAGCTACCAGAACTCCCGCTTCGGCTCCTGCATCGCTGCCGTGCCGGACCTCAACCAGGACTCCTACAACGACCTTGTCGTGGGGGCACCTTTGGAGGATGAGCACCAAGGAGCAATATACATCTTCCTCGGCTTTGAAGAGACCATCCTGAAGAAGTACAAGCAGGTACGGCTCCCGGGTGCTTCGGTTGTCCTCATCCTTCATCAGAATAAATTGTCATTTGTGCCCATTTTAAGGACTGATAGAGCACAATAAAGTCACATGCAGTATTGCATGGTTGTTATTGCTGGATATTTTCTCTTGTGAGGGGCCCAAGATGAAGCAAATGTAGGGTGTGAAAAACATGCTTGAAATTAGGGGTAATGCTTAGCACTTGGTACAGCAAATTGCTATAGATAAAATATTTCTCACACTTGTGAGAAATAGTAAACATGCAGAGCAATTTCAGCCGAAATCTCTGAATGAAATCTCCGAAGAGAAATTTGTCTTATTTCCTGGAAAATTATAGATTCACAGAATGGTTTGGGTTGGAAGGGACCTTTAAGATCATCCAGTTCCACCCCCCTGCCATGGGCAAGGACACAGTGTTTGATGCAATCACTTGGAAAGGGCCATCTTCAGTAGCGTGGTGGAGGTCAGCGTGGCAAACCCCTCCTTCAGAGGCAGGGATGCTCCTGCTGGGAACCAGGCTGGACTCTCCCTTTTGCTTTTCAGCGGATAGCAGCTGCGGACCTTGCGCCAGGTCTGATGTATTTTGGATGCAGCATCCACGGACAGCTGGACCTGAATGAAGATGGGCTCGTAGACTTGGCCGTCGGCTCTCTGGGGAACGCGGTGCTGTTGTGGTTAGCTCTATAGCATTTGGTACTCTCCTCTGCCCAAAGCTCATTGCAACCTGCTGACATTTTTCAGGGGAGAGCTGATCTCCCAATAATCTGACCCATGTTTCCACAAGAACAACCCCCTGTCCAGCAGGACCATGGGATTTCAATGCAGTTGGACCCTAGGAGGACATCAGAGTTGGTTTTGCAGTGAATTTCACCATTAGTTCCCCACAAAGTTTCAAACCAGCCGATATATTGCACTGATTTGCCCAGGCTCCCTGTGGTTTTATTAAATAACAATTTAATATTTGCAAATACTGATTAATGTTTGGGAAGTCCCTTGAAGCTGTTAGGACAGAGTTGTGCCCAGCAGGCACGGGCCAACCTGAGGTCTGCCTTGAAAGTGCTATGTGCACACAGGGGGACCAAATCCTGCTCTCGGTGCTGAGCTACTTCTCTGACATAAGCAGGAAGGAAAGAGGTGCAAGGGATTTTATTGTTCAAATATGACATAGATGAGCTGTGAGGAGATCGGTGTGCTGTGGTGGCCTTTGGTCTTCATCAGCAACTTCATGATGTCAGGGAAAAAGGGTGAAGAAAGTGTGAAAAGGGTGAATCTGGAGGCTTTTGGGGGCTGCCGCAGATGTCTGCGGGCATCCCATGCCCCAGCACACCTCCCCATCCTTGCTCCCCCCCAGGTCCCGCAGCGTGGTCCAGATCAACGCCAGCATCCGCTTTGAGCCCTCCAAGATCAACATCTTCACCAAGGACTGCAAGCGGAACGGAAAGGATGCCACCTGCATGTCGGCCTTTGTCTGCTTCACTGCTGTCTTCCTCTCGCCTCACTTCCAGACAGCCAGCGTGGGTGAGGGGCACGGCTGCACACACGACACGAACCCCAATTCACGTGTCGTTTAGGTCTCTGGCCCCAAGGGAGCACCCAGCCTCTGCCGAGAGAAACCATCCAGGAGCTCAGCGTGTCCGGAGGACGGCACGTTGCCATCTGCCACGTCCCTTTTTACCTACAAATGTGTCTCTGTCCCAACTGATGTAGCAGGGACGGTGGCTCTGCCATTAAGCAGTGCCAAGGGACACCCCAAGGATACCACCTTACCCGTGATTAACCTCTTCTCTCACCTACACCCCCGGGGCCAAGCTCTCCTGCAGCTCGTCTTGCCGTGGGGTGTGTGACAGGGATGTCACCACCACCCCACCGGCCAGCAGGACGGGAGAGGACATTTCCCGCAGAGCTCATCCATGCTCCCCGCTGCAGCAGCAGGACACATCTGCCAACCATATGTGCATGTTTCCTTAATATCCCGGGGAATCTCTGTGAAGTTACTGGCCAACTCTGCTTTTAAACCCTTGCACGTTGCTGTGACCCTGGGTCTACCCGGCAGATGCCCGTGACTCAGCTGGAGCGGGAGGAAGCGATAGCAGCTCGGCTCCCTGCAACCCAGCAGCAAACACTCTCCAAGGGAGATTGGGTCCCGAGAAAAGCCAAAGCAAAAACTCCCATCCCCTAGAGCAAGAATTTTCATTTGTACTATCAAAATCCAGTGTTTTCCTTCCAATTGCTGTCATTGCAGAGCTTGCAGGGCCAAAAGCTGAGTGGAGTTTTCTTTATTTATTTGCTTTTACACTTATTTTCACCCAGAAGAGCCACCCTGTGCATGGTGCGTGCTGGGGGCTGATGGCTGCTCTTGGCTTACGCATGTTTTGCATCACACTGGTGCTGTGGGTACAATTCCACCCCCTCCCCTGCTCGACACCAGGTTAGGGACCTCCAGTTTCTTTCTGACAGCACTGCAGGAAGTAAATCCTCTCCAGTAAAGCATCTAGGAGAGGAGATGCTCCGGGGCACAGCACCTTCAGAACTGGCACAGGAAAGCAGGGGAATATACGAGTCAAATAATTACATATCCTGCACAGGTTTTACGCAGTGTCTTTAAAAATGCGTTACTAAAAGTTCCTCATTTGACCCAGAGAGCGGATGCTTTGCCCTAAAGAAATGTCTGTAAGAAACAGGCAATGACAACTACAGCCCAATTTTCCCAATTTTTCCTTTAGTGTGCTCCTTGCCACGCTCCTCACAGCAGGAAAACAGGGAATTGAGTGCCCAAAAGCCCGTTTTTGACCCGGTGTTGCTATATATTGAGTATAACCCCAGGGAGAAGCCCTGACGGTGCCGCTCTTCTTCCAGCGCTGCGGTACAACGCAACCATCGACGAGCGCAGGTACACGCCGCGGGCTCACCTGGACGAGAGCGGGGAGCGGCACACGCAGAAGGGGCTGGTGCTGCTGGCCGGGCAGGAGCACTGCGACAGGCTCCAGTTCCACGTCTTGGTGAGTGCGAGGGAGAACAGGGCATGGGGTGTCCTCCTCTGCCAGCCCCCGGGGAGAGCCAGCCACCCAGGCAAAGATGCTCTCTGCCTTGTGCAAACCAGAAGAGCCTCGATGGGCTCGTGGGGCTGGAAATTGAGCCTCATCCATCCCCAAGTCTGGATTTCTTCGCTTTGGGTTGTTTCCCTTTGGTTTGGAGTGTGTCAGGGAGGGAGCTGCCGGCATGCGGCAGCTGCTGAGTCCCCGAGCGCTGACTTCATTGCAGCCCCGGCTTGTGCTCTGCTCCTTTCCACGAGCCACAGGCCATGCCCTCAGGGAGGGCATGCACTCCAGACAGCCGAGTCAAGCTGGCCCTCCTGCTCCAAAATTGGTGAAAACTCATTTTTTCTTTTCTGTCAGGAAGCAAAAACCTCTATGTCTGTCCCTGACACGCTCACCCCCTTCACCCCTCTGACCATCAGGGTCCCTCTCCCTGGGTGCAGGAGCCGACAAAACCCTCTGCACCACTCACAGGGAACAGCTGATGCACAAACCCAGCCAAAATCAAACATTCCCAGTGAATGATGAGAATATTGTGGAGGCCAGGGGCGGCCGAGTTGCCAGACTGGCCCAGCCCCAAGCCCTGGCCTGAACTGCTGTGAACTTCTGGGAAATTCAAGTCTGGAGCTCAAGACAGAGCTTGTGACTTAGCCTAAGAGGCATCTCCCTTCAGAGCACCACACTGCACCCCGTGCAGTGGGGACAATGCCTGGGAAGAGCTCCAGGGAAGGTGCAGCTTTGCTACCGGCCAGCTGAGACCTGGGTAAGGGTTGCAGGACAGCTCTGTCCTCCCTTGGGAGCCTGGCTCAGGGTCAGCACCCTCAGAGCACCCAAATTTTGAAGATAGTGTCTCCAGGGTGAATCATTCCTGCGCTGTCAGAGAGGTGTTGGGCAGCACTGCTGAGCTCAGGTTGTCCCTGTCACCGGGTAAGGGTTAGCTGGAGAGGCAGGACAATTACACCCCAAATATATTGGATTGCAAAGCTTTTATGTCATAAAATAATCCCACGTGCCTGCAGTCCTGCCTTACGTTGCTCTCTGATCTGTTCCTCCGTGAGCAGGAGCTCTGTCCCTCTCAACGACGCTTTCTGTCTGCTGCAGGACACAGCTGACTACGTGAAGCCGGTGACCTTCTCCATCGACTACGAGCTGGAGCACCCCGAGAACGGCCCCATGCTGGACGACGGCTGGCCCACCTCACTCAAGGTCTTGGTAGGTAGCAGCACCGACCTCCTGGGGTGCCTTTTACCAGGCACTTGCTCAGCAGATTTACCTCTGGGTGTAGCATTTGCGTCTTTATCCTGGGGCTGTAATCCCTGCTCCCTGCCGTGATAGCCATGTGTTGGGCATTCGCTGCAGCTGGGGGTCACTGCCCGTGTCTCTTCTCCTTGGAATGCAACCCAGGGCACAAATCGTCACTGAGCTGCTCTTGTCATCCCCTCAGGTCCCATTCTGGAACGGGTGCAATGAGGATGAGCACTGTGTCCCTGACCTGGTCCTGGATGCCAGAAGCGATGTGCCCAGTGCCATGTGAGTAGGTTGCTCAGAGCATTGTCCCAACCAGTATCACAACCCTGGGGGGATAGGGGGTGGGGGAAGGGGCAGGGCTCCAAAACCCAGCCCCAACCCATGCTCCGTACTCTGACATCGCAGCTGGTCCTTCATCCAACACCACCACGAGCTGCTTCTCAGCACCCCAGCTCACAGCGGTTCTCCGAGCTTCTCCCTGCTCCCTGCCTGGAACGACTCAGTGGTTTTTCAGGGAATCCACAAAACAACTAATATTTGATGCCATGGTGATGAGCCCCAGGGAGACAAATCAGTAAATAATAGGGGAGGAATAAATGCAAGGCTGGCATTACCCCCTGGCAATTACAGGCTTGACTCACGCAGCACAAATAATTATATGCTATATCTGATCCCTTAGAGAGCTTTTCAGGGTTATCCAGGAGCACAGGAGCCTGAACCTCTGCCTCCTGTCGACGGCAGTGGGCTCTGGACCAAGCCCATGGCCAGCACTCCTACCTGGGATCACCGGTATCCCGTCATCCAGCACCTAGTGCTCTGTGTCTCCTGCAAAGCTCTCGGTGCTGAGGCTGCGACCCAGGGTCTGAGCGGTCCTGGCCGTCTGTGCCGTGGGAGGTTGAAGTGAGCTGTAGGTGTGGCATTAGTTATGGATCTTAGTGGCTGGAGTCCTACACATAACCATGGGTAGTTGCTGTGGTTTATCAGGGTGCCAGGTCTCTAATCCTGTCCTTCCTGAAGCCTGAAAAGGTTTTCTGATGCCACCAGTGGGAACAGGATCATGCCCTACACGTGCACGGGATCGTGCAA
Organism: Eurypyga helias; assembly: GCF_000690775.1. Taxonomy (NCBI): domain Eukaryota; kingdom Metazoa; phylum Chordata; class Aves; order Eurypygiformes; family Eurypygidae; genus Eurypyga; species Eurypyga helias. The sequence goes on from NW_010260210.1 coordinate 11,335, forward strand.
CTGGCATGGAGGTGATTTCTGCTATAAAATCCACTTTTGAGGTGACTTGGTGGAATAGAACTATTCCTTCAATCCAGGCCCTGGCTGCTCCGCTGTTAGAGGCAGAAGGTGGCTCTGAAGGTGGACCCGGCTCACATTTTCCTTTCCTTTTTCATTTTCCATAAAGAAAATCAATGCCCCAAACCTCCATCAAGCTTACAAAAGCACACGCTGCCGTTGCTGACCCTGTGCGGGTCAGCTTGTTGGGAGGGAGATCTCAGCCAAGCTGAACCTAAATGCCAGCTTTACCCTTGGCTAATGGTCTGGGATCTATTTCTTTTCCTTCCATCCCAGCTGCCTGAAGAGCTCCTAACGGGGTTTGAGAAAGCCAGGCACCGTTAGCCAAAAATCAGGCAAAACTGCTGCCCTCCTCTTGCAGGGAGTACTGCCGGCGGGCTCTGCGGCGGGCACCGCCGGACTGCTCAGCCTTCACCCTCTCCTTCGACACCTCCGTCTTCGTCATCGAGAGCAGCAGGAGGAGGGTGGCTGTGGAAGCGGCGCTGGAGAACCGGGGCGAAAACGCGTACAGCACGGTCCTCAACATCTCCTTCTCCAGGAACCTCCAGTTTGCCAGCTTGATCCCCAAGGTGAGGCTGCCGGGGGGGATCCAGGGTTTTCCAGAGGCGCTTCTAATCCCGGCCGGATGAGAAAGCTGTGTCCTAAGCCAGAGCCCAAAAACGTCTCCATCCCTCATAAATCAGGCATGTTTATGCACTTAGTTTCTAAGCACTTGAGGCCCTTTCAGCTCCTTATTTTGGAAATACAGAAACGTTTCAATTTTTAAGAGCCCGAAAGAAGGTCAAAGGCAGATGAAATTATTTCCCTCTTTATTTTTCTACTCCAATGGTTTAAAAATACTTGCTGCACGTGGCCAAGTTCCCGTCAGGGATGAATTTTTGTAGCTGAGATATAACTCCTGGAAGGATGGGCTGATAACAGGAACGTGGCCACGGCTCAGCATTGAGCCGGCGATGCCACTTCCCTACGGCTGTCCCCTGGACGTGCCCGTCCCCCTGCCACGGTCGCACACCCCCCCCAACCCCAATATTTGACGCCCACCACTTCCTCAACGCAATGCGAACCCTTCCTTTTCCCAGCGAGTTTGGGGAAATATGCTGATGCTGCTGAGCCCTCAATCATCCCCCCAGTGACTTCATACCCGCCCGCAGATCCCATCTCCTGCGTTGGTTTTTTCTATAAGCCGTGCCAATGGAAAATTGTGGGGCACGCTGCCCACAAAATAAGAAAAATGTATTTCCTGAGAGATCACTCTAAATTAAGTGAGGGGGGGAAACCCTGCGATGCTCAGTAAGGGGAAGCACCACGCAGCAGCGGTCGCAGGAAGCGTTTGCCGCTAGTTATGTCACTGCTAATGGGTCCCTGGCTGCTGCTCCTTGGAAACAAGCACATTTCAAACCGGGGAGGGATGGATGTTTGTGTCAGAGGCTGTACAGAGACCCAGATAAAAAGTAGCTGTGGCCCCAGGAAAGCCCATTATCTCGGCAGATGATTGGGAGAAGCTCTGGGCTGTTGCTGATGGCTGTCAAGGTTTTTTCCCTGCGGCTGGTGCTGGGATGTTTCAGCTCCTGCCCAGGACTTGTCCATCAGCAGGAGCTCGGAGAGCCTTGTGGGGTCTAACACAGGGCCATAAGCTGGGATAGCTCCTCATCTCATGGTGGGGATGGACACCTGCATACAACCAGGCAACAAGCTCTTGCAGGGTTGCTACAGCGTGGCAGCGGAGGGGACAAGGTCGGTGTCCCATCCCAGCCCAACCTGTGGCTTTGCGGTGGGCAGGAGCTCCCCCAGCCCGGCTGCTGAGCTGCAAGGTGTTCCGGCAGCAGGAACGTAACTGTTGAGACAAGGAAATTAAATATTACTGCTTCGCTGGTGGCCATGCAGAATAATATCTCATGTTATCTCTTGATGCTTCCCTGTGCCTCCTCATCACAGAAAAATATTCTCCTTCCCAATTATGATGCCAAGAATAATCGAGTTTATTCATTCGTCACTGTGATTACATTTCTAAGGAGGATCTAAACCAGAAAGATGGAAGCCACTTGCTAGAAATGCCCATCTCTAGGCATGGCCCTAGAAATTCAGGTGCGTGGGAAGGATTCCCAGCCTGCAGCAAGCGGGCAGGTTGGTTGGATTGGTTGGTCCTTTTTTCCAGAAGTTAAAGCCTGCTGTGAGCCTCACAGGTGTGTTTGCCACTTCCATAAAGAGCCAGGTCATGGGGCTCATGCCCAGTGCCATGGACACATTGCATCCCATTTTAGGATGACACGGACATCAACATTGACTGCATGACTGACGACAAGCACCCCAACAAGAAAGTGTGCAACGTGAGCTACCCGTTCTTCCGAGCCAAGGCCAAGGTAAAGCCATTCCCCCCAGCCCCAGTGAGGCTTTGCTCGCAGGACAGGAGTCTGCCCCTGGCACGGCCACGGGGCTGCATACACCCATCTTTGGGCTGGGCAGCTTTGAACAGGATTTTTGAAGAAAAACACTTGTTTTCTTCCCTTACCCTCTGTCTTGGTGTTTGAAAGGCGTGTTAGGGAAGCTGGGATGGTTAGGGCACTGGCTTGATGCTAGGAGAGCACCCAAACCAAACCCCGCTCCTCCGAATCAAAGAATTTGACTCCAGTGCTTTGGAGCAATTCATGGTTTCAATCTACTGATGGTAACTTCCCCAAGCTCCTTCCTCTACCTGACAGATTTTCCTTGCTCCAAATACCCAAGGTCCCCCTGGACCCTCCTCTGAGTTGCCCAAGACCCCAGGGCCTGGGGACATCCTCCAATTTCCCCAAGCTCCTTCCTCCACCTGACAGACTTTCCTTGCTCCAAATACCCAGGGTCCCCTTGGACCCTCCTCTGAGCTGCCCAAGCCCCCAGGGCCTGGGGACATCCTCCAAACCACAGCTCCCAGCACTTGGGGTAAGCCCAGGTCCAGTGAGCATCATTTTTATATGCCATAAAACCCTTCGCAAACGTTACGTGCACCATTAAGGGAAGGAAGGAAGGAGGAGGAGATACCATGGATGAGATGCCTCGCTCACTGGGGCAACACGCTGCAGTCATCTTGTGAAATCCCACCTGCCCATCCTGCACCCCCATGGGAAAAAAGGCCGAGGCAAGCGGGATCAAAAGAGAAAAATCTTTCCAACCGCCGTATTCCAAACCGCAGCTCCCAACAGCTCCCAGCACTTGGGGTAAGCCCAGGTCCAGTGAGCATCATTTTTATATGCCATAAAACCCTTCGCAAACGTTACGTGCACCATTAAGGGAAGGAAGGAAGGAGGAGGAGATACCATGGATGAGATGCCTCGCTCACTGGGGCAACACGCTGCAGTCATCTTGTGAAATCCCACCTGCCCATCCTGCACCCCCATGGGAAAAAAGGCCGAGGCAAGCGGGATCAAAAGAGAAAAATCTTTCCAACCGCCGTATCCGTTTGAAGCCTTTCCTTGTCAGAGGCTTGTAAATGACGGATGAGCTCCAGGCACCTCGCTAGGCTTTCAAGCTCCCGAAAAAGCCCCTCGGATGCCTGCGGCCGTATACGAGAGCGCAGCAGCCCGACTCCCCGTGACCTACGGGGGCTGAGAATGCATCTGCGTGGCATCAGGTAGTCCAGGTTCTGCCAAAACAAAGACAAGCTGGAAATGGAAATTTGGCCCAAGAGCAGCAGGAGCTTTAATATTATCCTCAGCTGTTCAGTCCCAGACAGTTTGAGGTCATTGCCACAGCTCTTGCAGATGTGACATTTATCACATTTTATTGTTGTTGGCCTCTCTCCGGCTGCCTTCCCCCGCCAGCCGACCCCGTGCCGCAGATGGGAGCGAGCGGCCTCTTGCTGCAGGTCCCCCGGAGGGTTTCTTTGCCAAAGGGGGGCTGCTTGCTTCTACAATCTCAGAGAGAAAAAAAAAAAAAATATGCAGTGTGCAGGGCTGAGAGCAAATCTTGCAAACCCCAACGTGGCCTCATCTCTCCCTGGAGAGCCGAGGCTCTGCCCAAAGCCCGGCAGCATCTCCCAGTGGGATGCTCTCACCCGCAGAGCCCCCACATCACTCCTGGCCAGCGTTTTTTCCTCCTCGCTAATCTTTTCTCCCATCTGTTTCCCACCTCCGCAGGTAGCTTTTCGCCTGGATTTTGAATTCAGCAAGTCGATTTTCCTTCAAAGCATGGAAATCTACTTGATTGCCAACAGGTTAATGGTTGCTTTCTCCCCTGCACGTGCTTGCGAGGTCGATGGGATGCTCTCCGCTGGCGTTGGGTTCCCTTCTTCCATGGCCATAGGCGATGCTGGAGGCTTTACCTGGGGAAAACCCACAAGGAAATCTGACTGCCGTGGGTTACTACAGGGTGTGCAGCCCTGTATTAACAAACCGGGCTATTTTTATTTATATCCATTATATATTTTATGTATATATTTTTTTTTTTTATA
>NW_010260211.1:0-16697 GCF_000690775.1 Eurypyga helias
CGAGGCCGAGCGCGGATCCACCCGGGACTGCGGCCGCGGGGGAGCGCGCAGCTTCCCGCAAACGCTTCCGCGGCTGGGGAGGGGTTTTCGCGTTCCCGGGGAGCAGAGGTCGGGCAGCGGCACCTGCCCGGGTTTAGCACTGGTTTAGCACTGCTTTAGCACTGGTTTAGCACTGACATCCCTCCCCGCCCCTGCCCAGCTTGGCAAATTCATCCTGACGCACCCCAAACCCCATCCCAAGCAGCCAAACTGACTTTTGTTTCGGTTTATCCTGGTTATTCTCACAATGGAGCTCTTTATTTGGGATGTGCGTGGAGGGGATAAAACCAGTTTTTAAACCTTGAGGGTTGGGTTTTGGCCTCCTGAGCCAAGAGGGGAGCACCGTGTGCAAGTGCCTCCATTCTGCCTCGTCACAGCGCTCGCTGGGAACGGCTCTTGCTGGAGGGTGAGAGACTCATGCGGTCTTTGGGCATTTGTTAAAAAAAAAACCCAACCGGTAACCAAATTTTCTGAAAACGAAGCGGAGCTGACTCATCCTTACTGACCGATGCAGGGTCGCGGGAATATTTATAGCGATACCAGCTGAAACAGATCCCATCTCGTCTCTCAGACGGTCTGGGGAGGATCAGGAACGTGTTGCAGTTCGTTTTGTTCGGTTCAGTGGATGGTTGAATAATCACCCGTCTTGTGGTATTTTATCTATGTCATTCTGTCAGAATTCCTTCAAAAACGGGCTCTTTGGGCTATTTAAAAGATACCCCGGAACAATCCCCACCCCAGCACCCTCCAGTGAAGGTTTACGCTGACCCGCAGCCTGCACCTTCCAGCCCACGTCTGGGGGGTGTGATGGTGCGTGGGTCAGTGGCAGCGGCAGAGCGGTGCCCCCAGCCCTGGTTGCTGCGCGATGCAGTCAGCCAGCGCGTCCATCCCTCCTGGCTTCGGCATCTGCTGCTGGTAGGGAAGAACCCAACTACGGGCGCTAGCCCGAGCTCCGGCGCGGTGGATGCTCCTCGTCTGCGCGAGGGGAACGAGCTGTCAGATTGTGCTGGAAGCCAAAATGCTGTTTTAATTAGTCATGGCTATTGATTGGGCACTGGGTGTTCCCAGCGGGCTGGGAGCGAGGGATGTGGGCCTGCTCGAGTGCAGTGCTGGGGCCTGTACCAGCCTTGGCACGCTGGGGGCACGGGGGGCAGCGGGGCTGCCCATCCCCTGCTCTGCAGCTGTTTGAAGGACGCAGATAGTTAACCTGGAGGTCTGATTTAACGTGTAGGGTATGTGGTTCTTTGTCCTTCCCTCGCAGTTTTGCTAACTACAGTAGTTGCAGCAGGCTGTGATAACCCCCGACTTTAATGGGTAATTATGTGTCGTAGTTTAATAAGGGGTTGCCACGCAGCGTTGTTGTTCTTAATTTATATGTGTGCAATTAAGAGCAGGCTCTTTCTTTCTTTAATTCCATAAATATCAGTATAGGCTAAATCACAGTATTTACATTTGCTTTTAAGGGGGTTGTCTCCTCTATGCCCCTGTGTTTATTGGGCTACAGAGATGCTGCATAACTCAGTCTTTAAAATCGAGCTCTGCTCTGCCGTGTGATGGTGCCAGTGGCGGAGGGATGCTGCACGGGTGTACGAATACCTGTGTGAAGGAAGCTGTGGGCTCCGAGTCTTACCTTTGACTCATAACGGTGCATGGTTTATATGATGTCAGCACTGTAGCAAGTTGGGGCAAAAAGCGTGAAGCGTCATGTCCCATAATGCCGAGTATTCACAAATCATGTGCTTATACTGGCTTCTCAGACTTGTGAATGTCGATGTTTGACCTCAGTGGGGCTTCTCGTGTGTTTAGGGTTGAGCGTCTTGTTAAATCTGTGCTCAATTAGGCTTCTGAACCTGCTGATTGAAAGCAGCCTGTTGTCCTGACGTGAATGGATTTGGGATCTGGATCGTGAAACGCAAACTCTGCAGCCAGCACCATGCTCACCTGGCAGCCTGGGGTGTTGGACGGTGGGATGGGGACACCGGAGCTGTGCGGAGCTGGTGACTGTCCAGCCTGCCCTGACATGCGGGGAGAGCCGGGCTTGGCTCTGCCTGAGAGCAAAACCACCCTCCATTGCGGTCTGTTTGTCGATACATTAATCAGTTTTTTTGGATCTTGAGGCAAGAGACCCTCATGTGCTTTTTTCTCACGCAGACGGTCTGTACCTCATCTCACAGCCCGTGGGACATGTCCCCGGCAGCTGCCATGTGTCAGCTCTGCAGCTGTCATCTCAGGGGTACTGCTTGTGGGGATGGGCAGCTGCATTCTTCAGAACTACTGTTACCATCAAGAAATGGTACACGAGTTATTGGGAAAAAATGTGGCTAGGGTAAGGTCAAATCCAACCTTTTTATTTTCCTAGCCTTGGGTCTGGTAGACTCCCGTTGGCTTCCTGGGAATTTTTATCCTTATTGTGGATTTTATTCTTATCTTAAATTTTTAGATTGCTCCCTCCCCTCATGTCAATACCATAAAGTTGATAAGCCTGTGTAGGGGAACTTTAGCTTAGACACGTAGGGAGAGTTACCAAGCAGAGGTGAGTTTTCCTTTGGTTGCAGCCAGTCCTTACATGTGCCAAGGGCACCCCAGGGGTTTGCTGCCTGTTGGGCTGATGCCGATTTAATTGCCCAGAACTGCCATCTGTGATACTGTAAAATACTCAAATGTGGCCTGCTGGAAGTGCCTCGTCTTTAAGGAGATCTTCACTAGGGTCCTGCAGCTCCAAGGGAAGCCGTGGATTTTCTCCCCATGGCAGTTGTGAGTCAGGGGGTCGTGGAGGTGGTGCTCACAGCAGCACTTGGGGTAACTCCTCAGTTTGGGCTTTCTTCAGTCATGGCTTGTGCTACGGTATTTCCTACTCAAGAAAATCGAGGTATTTTCCCTCTTGGAACATGTTGCGTATATTCTGCTTGGCCTGCTTTGTGCGGGAGCTGAGGTTCATAGCCACTCCGAGCTATTTGCACAGTTGGACAAGGATAAAAGCAACGAATTCGTTTCAGTCCTACCCTAATCTGAGTTAATGTGCTGAGATCCCACTGGTGAAAAGCAAGGGCACTCGGCCACGGCCATTCCTTGATCCTTTAAGAGTTTGAATCCCTGTTAAGCATGCTCGTCTTACAACCTGCACTTGCACAGGACGTAATCAGTTTTGTTTTCCATCTGTTAAACGCGAGGCTCCCGATTAGCCAGTGCAAACAGGAGTAATTAGTTTTGTTCAAAACCAGGTACGTGGCTGGTAGGGTTCTCCCCGTGCAGCAGTTCTGGATGCCTCGCTCTGTGTGCGTGATGCGATCTGCCTTACAACCGGCAGGGATTTGGCTTTCGGTATTGTCCCCTAATTATAGTAATTGCCTAAGTGGCGATCTCGGCGTCTCCCACTGTTCTGTAGCCACAGCCCAGACTGCAGCAGTGGAGCAGCCTGCCGCGGTTCGTCCATCCCGTCGGCCCGGCTGCATCCGGTGGGGACACACGGACGTCAGCGGGAGCACGGCTTGGCTGCGTGGGCTTGGATGAGGGAGAAACACAACCTCCACATCCAAACCAGAAGTGCACAGCGTTTGGTTTTCAAGAAGATCATTTTGATTTTTATGAAGCGGCTCAAAAGGGCTGTTGATAAAATAAATCTGGCAGACCCAAAATGCCGCTGGCAGAGCAGAGCAGTATCTTTTGAGGCAATACCTGCTTGATTCTCACATGGAGGGGTTTTTAACATTTTTAATTTTTGATGGTGCTAAATGGAAATACCATCAGAGAGTTCCCAAGAGGCTGGACTGCTCTGGCAGGGAAGAAGCGTTGTCTGAGCACACTCAGGAATCCTCCTGTCCCTCTCCTGAGTGCAGCCGTAGCTCTGACTTCAAGGGGTCATCTCCGGGCAGGTCACTGCACTCTGCTGCTAGTGCCTAGAGCCGGGGAATTACTTACAGAAACCCGTTAATGCTCGGTTTGGGTTTTTTTGTGTGTGCTTTGTTTTTTTGTTTGTTTGGGGTTTTTTTTTGTGGTTTGGTTTAGTTTAGTTTCGTTTTGTTTTTAAAGGCTGGTTCTGTGTTTCCACAACCACATCTGATCAGCTGTTAAAATGGTTTCTCCTATAGAGAGCGATGCTTACAAACATTAAATCCCACCTTTCATGTTTGCACAACAAATGAAGAGGGACATTTAGGTCTAATATAAGCAGCTAAAACTGCCTTGGAATATGGGTTTTTTAAAAAAATTGAACTATTTAGCTGCAACTTATTACTGAACTATACCTGGAAAGGGATGACAGGACTTCTTGATGCATCCAGGTAGTCTCCACACCTGAAACTACATCATACTATGTGCCCTTGTATCCTACTTTATTTATGTTCTGACTGTTTGCTTTTATTTGGCCACCAGATTTGTTTTGTTCCCTCTAGGATAGGGATTCTTCATTTATGCAAGAGCAATATCCTGCTTTAACAGGCAACAGCTTGTTGGGTGGAGTGCTTGAGGCGCTGGGTGGCTGCTGAGACTCCCCGTCTGACATTCGGGGGGTGTTGTGCCTGCTCAGAGGACGCATCCCCATCTGCAGCCAGACGGACTAGTGGGAGCATCCCTCGCGTTCAGCGCTGGCTGTTTTGGTTGGGGTTTAAAGGAATAGTTTTCTGCTAACACTGAATAGTCTGGAGTAAGGATTGGCATGTTTTTTTAAAGAGTTTGCATGCTTGTGTAATATTCTGCTTATTACTTTTGCATAACCAAAAGGTTTGGGAATATGGAATTGTAATGCAGCATCTGGACCAGCTTTACGAGTATGATTTATCTCCTTTTTTAAAATGATGAAAGCTTGTTTGTAAGGACAGAAGGTGTACACCATGTCAGATTGTTTCACTTTGCTTCCCTAGAAAAATTTACTACACTTGGATAAGAAAGTTGGTTTCATACAATCACAGAATGGTTTGGGTTGGAAGGGACCTTAAGGACCATCTGGTTCCCACCCCGTGCCGTGGGCAGGGACACCTTCCACTAGAGAAGTTAAGCAGCTTGTTCCCCCCAGGGCCATATTTTCTCCTCCATATACAATGGTTTTCTGAGTGGCTGAGGAAATGGGATGCATTCCCATCTCCTGCAGGAGGCCACTGAACTCAGAACGGTCAGGGCCTGCTGAAGATGGGAAAGTGAGGACCCACAGGGCGATGTGGGCATCCCTATGGATCAAAACACAATGGATAAAGCTGTCCTTGCAGTGCCCACAGCACTGGGCTGGTGCCTCGCTGCGGGCTGTGCAGAGCTCACCCACACTTGGCTGCAGGAGCGGGGCTGTGCCTGCCCCCCGCCTGCCCATCCCTTCCGACTCCGTTTTCCTCAGCAAGCTCGCTTTTTTCCCGGTTGATGAACAGAAAACCACTTAAAGGTCAGTGTCTAAGGAGACATCTTAGTCCATTAACAGCAGTAGCAAAGTCAGACTGAAGCAGAAGAATGACCATTTATCGATATTTTGCTAACATAAATGTTAGCCGTTTGCTGCTCTTAATTAGGGAGTGATGCTCCTGATGCCAGATGCCAGGGAATCCTGGTTAGATTCCCTGAGTGGATGAGTTGGCACCTTGATGCTTTGCATTAGAACGCTTAGGTCCTTGCAGGAAGCAGGAGAAGCATTTCTGAGAAATGGTTTTAAAAAAAAAAAAATTGTTCATTCATGCAGTTACACTGATAAGAGAACAACCGTTAACTCTTTCATAGAGTTCCTTTTTTTAATAGACATCCCTTCTGCAGCCTCTTTCTCATCCAAACGCTCGGTAATTGCTAATGAGCAGAATCAAATCACACTGTTTGCTGTAGCTGCTTTCCTCGGGCTGTATTTAATTGATAGGTGGTGGATAGTAAATGAAATGGGCCGAAATGAGCTTAAGTTTCTTGTTGCGTAAATGAATGAATGAAGTTTCTGAACACTGTAATTTCCCTTTTTTTTTTTTTTTTTCCCCTCCCAGGAAATGGCTGTTCCACCTGCTTATGCTGATCTGGGCAAATCCGCCAGAGACGTTTTCACCAAGGGATATGGTAAATAAAGCCAATATAAGTTTGGTCTTTCGCTGTCTACCTGGTTCCTGAAACTGTTAGGATTTTATTACATTTCCCTGCTAAATATTCCAACAATTTCCATGAGAAGCCAGAGAATTTTCTATTGTAGCTTCCCATTGCCCTTGCTGTCTGCAAAGGGAGGGTAGCTTACTTTCCTTTTACAGTAAAAATTCTTCCTGTTTCCCATAGGACCGTTGTCTATTTTGGAAGAAAATTGTGTGTTGTATTTTGAGTGTTTCCTTCTATCGTGATCAGGTCAATGATGTCAGTAGTTGGCTTATGAACAAAGCACTGCTCAGTATGCATAAAGACATTATTACCTAATTTGGACCCAATTATGTTGCTGAGGTCACTAGGATCAATCAGCCAAGTGCTTTCTGAAGTGAGTACAAGCTGCACAATCTGCTTCATAAAAACACATGGTTGGATAACTGTACCCTTGGATTATTTTTTTAATAATTCACAGGGGATTTAGAAGGGAGCTTTAAGCAATAAATCGGAAACGCTTTGCAAATTAACATATATGTAATTCATATTTTTTTTATTCGTCTTCTAGGTTTTGGGTTAATAAAACTTGATTTGAAAACAAAATCTGAAAATGGACTGGTGAGTTTGGAAACCCATTGAAATCCAGACCATTGCAATGTTCTCGTTTCTTTTTAGAAGTTGATACGTATGCCTTGCTCTCCCTTAGCACTCTTCACATGTGTTCTAACCTGGCAGGGTACTTGGCATGGGTAGTTTCCGTATAATGTACGAGGCTGCACAGGTCGGAGTGGGAGATGCAGCGAAGGACTCCTTGGCACCCAAGCTAATTCCTCTAAAACCGCTGTTGCTGTAGGAGGCTGCGGCCGGGGCCTGTGCTCGGCGGAAATGTCAGTGCCCTGCTCCTGCCTTGCTGGGTTGAATGGGCAGACACGCTGGTTTCGCGTTCGGAGAGGTGGTGCTCCCTGATGGATTTCTTTCTGTGAAGGTTTTGATTTAGCTCGGTGCTCGCGCAGGGCACAAACTCTCCGGGGTCTGTTAATGAGCGCTGCAGAGCGGTGTTTGGCCCAGGGCTGATAACCGGATTTAAAGGAGAGCTCGCACAGTTGTGATCCGCGACTTCTCCGTGTCCCGCGGTCAGGATTTTGGACGGTGTCATTTCGAAACGTGCTGCGTGCTCTTTCCCGGTTGCTAAACGCGTATGGTTGTGATGTAGCTGTGCACTGGAGCTGGTTTAGTGTCTCCAGGAAGCGTTTGCAGGCTGGCGTGCTGACTCACGGGCACACCTTGCACAGACCAGCACCTCCCCGTGTAATGCTGCCGGTGGGAGTTACCCACGTTCCTGCCTCATAGCCGTTCCCTTAGCTGGCAGGGCTTTTGCTCCCTGACCCCATGGGGTGAGAGTGTGTTAATCTTAATGACATGTTCTTCAATCTGCTGAGAACTCTGCAGTGTTGAGTAATACCCCAAATCAGGATGGCTAATGTTCTACATCTGCATGCAAATGTATAAGTATCTGCAAATATTTATGTATTATGTAGATCTATAATTTGGTTTTTTTTCCTTTTAGGAATTTACAAGCTCAGGGTCAGCAAACTCGGAAACGAGCAAAGTCAGTGGGAGTTTGGAAACAAAATACAAATGGGTGGAATATGGACTGATGTTCACAGAGAAGTGGAACACTGACAACACACTAGGCACTGAGATTACCCTCGAAGATCAGGTAATTTTTGGCTCAAAAGATGCAATTTGCAAATTCACTTCTGGCAATCTAATTATGAATCCAACCAGTGAATTTCTTTTCTGTTCAGCTTGCACGTGGCCTGAAGCTGACCTTTGACTCCTCCTTCTCTCCTAACACTGGGTAAGAAGTGAGTAAGCTTCAGTGACAAAAAAAGGCATTTTTTTATTTTAGTTTTTTGGAACACTGTCATGTTTCTTTACTGCTTCTGTCCTAAGACATTGAGATGGTTAATAATCAGCCAGTGTATGATGGAATCATGCACATCTGATTTAAATTGTAGTATTAACAATCCCCTTTTAATCTGAAGGTATAGCAATCAAACTAGTACAGTATCTTGAAAATTAGTCAGAATTAGGGTGGGAAGAAGAGGTGCTGTTTGCACTCCTGTTGCGTAGTTCTGCCATGTCGGAGGACGAGCTACGATGAATAACAGCGCTAAACAACTCAGCTGTAATGCAAAGCTTAACAAGCTCCGGGAGCCAGTTGGCCATGGCTCTAATAGGTCAGCGCAGTAATTGGGCTCTTCTCCCGAGCTGAATTTATCATCTGAATTCTTGCTGGCCACGGCGTGCCGCGGTGGTGGATGAGCATTTCTGACACAGCGATTGGATGCCACGTTCTATGTGGGCCAGAGGGATTAAGCAGCAGCTGTAGGTCTAGATGTTGGGTTATTTTTTCCCCCTGATTATCTTTTTGCAAGCAGTGCTGCCAGTGAGTCAAAATATTCCGCACGTTAGCTTCCCAGAGCAGCACACTGCGGGTGGCTGGGGTTACAGTCCCAGTGGAGGCTTCACCCTGGCTTTCAGATGTAGTGTCCTGCGCTGCCGACTGCTTCCAGTCCACTCCTAGTTCTGGATTAACTAGGTATTTTTGTATTTGTTAACTGGAATAATCTTGGGTGTTTGTTGATCATTCTTTCTTAACTGGTAGGATTCTTGAAGAAATAGAAAATAAAAAACCTGTGTGAGTATGACAAGTTACAGCTCTTTCCTAGGCAGGTCACGCTATAGAGCTCAGCACTGATTGCTTTGTGGGAGGACTATTACAATTTGGATAAATGTGGTGAGATTCAGTGCTGGTGTGACCTGGTTTGGGTTGACAGGGATGCTTCATGTCTGAATATGACACAGCTTCTCCCCCTTCCTCACTCCGTACTGGCTGTGATGGGTCTTTCAACAGGGAAGGTCATTTTTAGGAGCGTTCCGTGTTAGCTCGCCTCTCTCCCTGTTGACGGTAGGAGAATTTGCAGACGAGCTAATGCTGAGCGCTTTCGGCACTCCTGCTTGTTATTTCCGATTCGGCAAAACACAAATTCCTGAGTCCAAAATAATAATGGTAAAAAAATGTATCTCTGTGGTACGGCACTGAAACAGTTCTTGGAGACTGTTTTGCGAGCTGAAGTGAAAGGTTGATTTGAAATTTCAGATTTCCCAGAAAGATTGCAGTAAAAGATCTGGTCAAAGACTGAAGAGACTTGTAAGGTAAAAAGAAAAGGAAAAAAAAGCCTCAGGAAGTAGCTGAATACAGCAGCCATCACTCTCCTGCCTGGTGAGGGTCTGCACCCGTGATGTAAACCCACCTAAGGACACATGAGAAAACACTGTCCTGGCCAGTAGCACAAAAAGCAACACGTGACTTGGGAAAGGTTATTTCTGCGTTAACCTGGCAGCCTTTCTAATGGCTGTAACCATTGAACTTCATAAAGTATCCTAAGGAGAAGACAGGGTGTCAGAGCCACTGAAGCTGCCTACTTCCTTAGCAGCAGTTTCCCTCAGGAAGCTGGAGGCCAAGTAGTGATTTCTTGACATAGGTCACAGTAAATGCAATTACTCAGTTCACTAGGGTTGTCTAAAAATTGTTTGTTTGGGACAGGCCAACTACAACTGACTTTCTGTGGCAGACCTGTGAACTGCCACCGTTTCCCTTCCTCCCCTGCATCCTCCAAACTTCCAAACCCATCAGACTGGTTGGAGATGAGGGTTTGTTGTTGTCACCTCTTGTCTGCCTTGTTGTGCTGCTGCTTCTCAGAACGCAGTGTGTGAAAATGGGGTGCCACGCCGCATTTCATTGCTTGATTGCAAATAATCCACTGTAGCCAGGTTAGGGTTTTGCAGTGTGAAAGGTAAGAAGGTGACGTGTCCTGTGGCTCACTGGGTATGTATGCTCTGTCGTCGAGGGCTGGTACACTGAGCTGGAGTAACTGATGAGATTGAATTCTGACCTACAAGCGTACTTTTTCCAAGACATGAGATTGATTGTTTTCTCTTTAGGAAAAAGAGCGCTAAAGTTAAGACAGGATACAAAAGGGAACACATCAACATCGGCTGCGACATGGATTTTGATATTGCTGGCCCCTCAATACGTGGAGCCTTGGTGGTTGGCTACGAGGGGTGGCTGGCGGGTTACCAAATGACTTTTGAGACGACGAAGTCGAGAGTCACCCAGAGCAACTTTGCTGTTGGCTATAAGACCGATGAGTTCCAGCTTCATACGAACGTGTGAGTATTGGCAGAGAGGCATGAAAAAGGGGTTTGAAAGGATTTTGCTGCTTCCTAGGACAATGAAAGGGATGGAGTTTCAGCAGTGGTGAGAGAGGGCATGGTGGATTTGAAATTACTCCTTCATTTAAGATGGCAAGCTGCATTTTTTAGCTGCATTAACTTGTCTTTGAATTACGTGGGTGAGGGAGTGCGGGATGGAAGGAACTGGAACTCGTTGGGCACCCACGCACCCCGTGTCCATCCTTCTAACAGATAAGGATTATTAGAATCTATTAGCAGAATAATAAAACAAGTGGTTTATAAAAATACTCGTTGTGAAAGCTGAAATAAAAGCGATGCCTTCCTTTTGCACATGTCAAAGTCCAAACGGTGTTTGATGTGTAGATGAAAGAGTTAATCAGAGGATGAACGAGTATAGGCAAAAGGGAGTGCACGGAAGAGAGATGGACTGGGTTTGTTTTAGTGCTGGAAGGGATATGGTGTAAAAGTTTTTGTATTATAACTCCTAATAATCTATTTACAGAAGCATTTGTCCTTTCTGAATGCATGAGCAGTGAGAAACCAGGACCAGATTCCATGAAAGCCTTAATTTCTGTCTCCGGTTCCTTTTAAAAAAAGCAACGTATGCCTTTGGGGAAGACAGGTTTTTAAGATTAGGCAATCCCTAATCCATTCCCCCAGCCCCCCTTCCCCGTTCCTTCGGGTAATTGGATATTTTGCGTGCAGCAGAGCTACTGCAGGCCCTTCCCATATGGGGCTGAACAACTGTTCTGCCTTCCTGGAGCTGCTTCTTCAAAGGCTTTCTGTTCTGCTCATGCTGCTTTGCAGAGGTCTGGTTTAGGAAGCTCATGCTGCCTTTCACAACAATTGAACCTCCTCAGCCCAGACAGCGTGTTTGAAGGATTGCCAAAGCACAAAAATGTGGGCAGAAAACTTTCATCAAAACAATGTGCAGGGTCCTTCCACCCAGGAGTTGGGAGTTATTCCTCCAGTAAATTCACTGACTTCCAACTTCGTGATACTGCAGCAGTTCAAAATGTTGTATTATTGGCTTTTGCTGTAAAATGCTGTAATTATAATTGCTCCTAATTAAAGCAACAACAGCAGCAGGGGCTGGGATCTTCCTGTGCTGTTCTTGGATTCCTGAGGGTCTGGTTCTTAGGTTGCTGCTACTGGGTATGGATGATAACTCCTTCAGGAGGACACCTGGTTCATTCGGTTAATATTCGCGTTCTACACACTGACAGGCAAAACCGTAAATGTGTGATATGAATAGAAATCTTATTTATTGATATTAATAGATCAGTTATTTGATACGTTTTGGGTTTATGTCAGAATTTTCATGTAATCCCAGAAACAGTTGGGTGTGCAGCCTGCTGGGTGGTTGTATCTCGAGAGGTCAGCGTTTCACGGGGAGGCTGTGGCAGAGCTGATAATTTAACTGGGTGGGACTTGAAGCAGTGGCTCTCATTGCCGGCATTGCGCAGCCCAGCTGTAGACTTTAGCAAGTTCCCCAATGGTGCCTTAATACATTAATTTTCATAGGGGGATAATCGTTTTATATCTACATATGAAAAGTGCTATTATTGCTATTAGAATTAAAAGGAGGTTTGACTTTTTTGCTATTATTTTTTTAGCAATAACACCTAAAGGGAGGTAGGGCTGGATAATTTCTCGTTTTAAATATGACTTTCCTCCGTTTTTAAGCATAGCTCAGACCGCTCCCCCCCCTAATGTTGCAGGTCAAGACAGAGCTGTGTGGGAGCCTTGCACAAAATCTGCCTGTATAACCAGCTCTCCTCAGTCCTTTTTAATCCCTCCTTTTCTTGAGAGCCAAGCACATGCAATTATATGTGAGCTTCAGTCTTACCTGAAGTAAGTATTGTAGTGTTCTTCTGGAAGAATCGCTCTGGCAGTTGAATAGGCTGCTGCTCTTGCTTGAGCTTTCTTAGCGGGCGTATCGCTGCTGTTTGTGCAACTTAGGAACTAAGGGGCACCGTGCCAAAGGGGTAACAGTGGAGAGATGCTGAATCTGCCCCTGCTTTTAAGGTTTGGAATACTCTAATAATTGGAACCAGATTATTCTGTAGTTTAGTAATAAGTATTTTGTCCGCAGAGGTCTTCCTGTGGTTTTGAGCCCGTTTTGTGCAATACGTTTGTATCCTCTTGTGAGAAAATG
This sequence comes from Eurypyga helias, assembly GCF_000690775.1. Lineage (NCBI taxonomy): Eukaryota > Metazoa > Chordata > Aves > Eurypygiformes > Eurypygidae > Eurypyga > Eurypyga helias. The sequence goes on from NW_010260211.1 coordinate 12,485, forward strand.
AGTGCAAATGGAAATCCAGATGCTCACAAGGAGAGCAAGGCTTTTCCAGGCATTTTGCTCTTGTTTTTATGATCTGCGTGCTCTAACGTTTTGCATTCTATTTCCTGCACTTCATTCCCCATGTGACGCTGGTGTCAGTGGTAACAGGAAGTTGTGCCACTCCATAGCAGTTGTAGGGGGCTGCCACCCCTCAGCTGGCCAGTGCTCTCTGCCACGTGAAATTGGTTTCACTTCAGTCTCTCATGCAAAGACATCTCTAGTACAGGCGCACTGTAAAGAATATTGCAAGTGGGATTCATTTGCAAAAGCTGATGGACTTGGACTTTCAGTTGGCATCTTCCCTTGAGATACAGTTCATCTGTGTCTGGTAAAAACACGCTGACGAGGCAGCAGCAGGATTGAGTGGGGCACGGCCCTTTGAGGGCAGCCGGGAGACTGGGAAAATTCTTATTTCGGAGGCATGCAGAGAAGAATAGATCTCTGCTGCAAGGATTCCCATCGAGAGAGAAGGGAAAATTGGAAGCTGTCCTCATTAGTCTGTTTTTGGTAGTTTGTCATGGCTTTGCTTCAGTTTCATAAGTTGTTGAAATACGGCAATCGCCAGCATTTAAAACCAGTTGCATAACCAACCTGACCCACTGTCTCTCTCTTGGTTGTTATAGAGATGTTAAATGGGCTGTAAGTGAATGGCCTGCCAATATAGATCTTACTGGAAAAAGACACGGTGACTGTTTTGGGGTGCAGTTTAAAACTAGACTAATGCGTTCCTTCTAGGAACGACGGAACGGAATTCGGCGGCTCCATTTACCAGAAGGTGAACGACAAACTGGAAACGGCCGTGAATCTTGCTTGGACGGCCGGCAATAGCAACACCCGCTTTGGAATAGCGGCCAAGTACCAGATTGACCCGGATGCCTCTTTTTCCGTGAGTGCGATGCGTGTGCATTCAAAAACCTTTGAAAACGGGCTCTCGAGCGGAAACGCGGAGCAACCTGCGCACGAGCGAAGCGCGGCGTCGCGGCAGTCGTGTGACGTGCGCTTGGCACACGTAGCCGTCTGTTTGTCTTGGATTGGGCAGCGTGAGAGTACGACCGTCGGGCTTTCCTTAGGTGCAGCATGTTTTACCGTTACTGGGCGCTGTGTAGAGATTTGAATTTTGAGGAAAAAATACCTGTAGATTTGTTTTTTAATTTAAAAGCTGAAATCCTTCACCTGCTTAGAAGGTGTTATTTAATTCTCCAGTAGGAAGGGCTTTGAAGGAGGATACCAAATTATTTACGTACCTTTCTTTTCCCACTTTAAGGCTAAAGTGAACAACTCCAGTCTGATTGGATTAGGATACACTCAGACTTTAAAGCCAGGTAAGTCTGTGCAGAAGAAATTCAGACATCAGTAAGTGGTATTTAAGTCTGGAAATATCAAAGAGGGGTTTTTGTGATGAAATGGGAATAGTTTTGTAACGCTGTTGTTCTGCTTGGCAACCCAGTGATGAACAACTCCAGGGACGCTGTGTTAATTTTGGATGACTGTTACAAGCAGGATTATTAGAGACCACCATCCGCTGGCCAGTCAGATACTCTATTATGTTGATACAAAATATATCTATGATTAGGTGTTTCCCAGATAAGTAAATACGTTTTCAGTACTTTCAGAGGCTTCCTGAGTTTTGCTTGAACATGGAACTTTCTCAAGGCCCCAGGTCAAGGAAATGGACAATCTTACTGCTGTGAAATCAGTTTTAATGTAGGCTAATAAATCTGCTGCCAGAATACCAAGCAGATTGACATGAGATATTAGAGTAGACAGGGCTCAGGCCTCTTCATATCTAGATTTTGAAGTGGTTTAGAATGTATCAAGGTCCCAATTTTTCATAGTACTGGACTCTGAAATTAGATTAATCAGTAGCCCGGCAGCAGTGAACTGACTCAGCTTTAATTACTTGGAGTGATAAAAAGCAGAATCTGTCAGTATGGTTTTTATTACCTTCATAATGCAGAAAGACTTCATATCTGCAAACTGTTTTACAATGCCCAGTCCTTACCAGGCTAGCAGCCAAATTACCTTGACCTGGCCACCCAGTAAATGGAACCAGCAGCGCAGGCGCCGCGCTTGCCGAACGTAAAGCTCAGTCGAGTTGTAACAGTTGTCTCTTCACTTCTCTCTGTTTCGCAGGTATCAAACTGACATTGTCAGCTTTATTGGATGGGAAGAACGTCAATGCAGGGGGTCACAAACTTGGTCTAGGATTGGAATTTGAAGCCTGAGGAGTGATTTTACAATCGCTAATTTGGAAATACAGCATAGCTACCTTCAGAATATAGTGTACCTTTCAATGTTTTATGTCTGGGATGCAAGTATTGCTAAGTATCAGTCCTGCTAGTCCTGGTTAAAGACAGCTAAGCTTTAAAAATGGTGTTGTTAAAGAAACGGAGACAAAAGCATAAACAAAAATCCTAATTCCAGGCTTTTTTTTTTTTTTTGAATGTTACTGCCCATCACATCTGTCAGCTGCCACATGATAGAAAGTGGGAAGGCATTGGTTACCTTTGCTAACGCATCGACTGCACAAGGAATGTGTTAATGTGGTACGAAACCTGAGACGTTGAGTCGCAGATTCTGTGTTGTACTGTTGTACTGCTATAGCGTACTGTTAATTCCATATGCAAAATGTTCCAACAATGTAAGGTTTCAGTTCACAGTGGAATGTGCAAACTTGTCTGAAAAAGGGATTTATAAAATGTATTTTTTTAGCTAAGCATTTCACCAATGGTTTGTCCTTTTTTTTTTTTTGGTTACCTTACCACCTCCAGCTGTCTCCAGAATGCTTTAGGTTGTCCGCTCTGTGTAAGTCCGTTGCAGAGGAGGTTTGACGTGACTCAGCCAATACTACCTGTCCCGTGTTGTGGTTCCTTTCCCTTGCACTGACTGGAAAGCTTGTAAGACGGGGCCATAATCAGGGAAGAGTCTTTGTGACTGCAATCACATAGTTGCGTCACTAAATTTAAAATGGACTTTTGTTTTATTACCACTTTTTTTTAGCAACTAAATGGGTACATTTTTAGAGAGTCTTCCATTTTGTGTGGAACTAGACCCCAAAGTGCTGTACTTGACACTACTAAAAATGGATAAAAAACCCCAAACCCAACTTGAATAAAATACTGAACTGTCACCTTTTACTTTGTTTTCATCTTAACTGTGAATTTAATTTCAGTGCTTGGCTCCCGAAGCAGGCTGGCAGCATTGCGGTGCATGTTTTGTCCCACACTAACAAATGGTACGTAGCAGATTTAAGCTGCAGACGTGGCCACGTTCTCAGTGCTCGCCAAGCTCCGGCAAGCGCACACGTGTTACGCTCATGGAGGAAACGAGAAGGCGACTTTGTTCATCTTTCTTTCAGTGCAGAATGCACTAAGTTGAATTAGCTTTCTGTAAACAAGTTGAATTAGCTTTCTGTAAACAAATAGGTGTGACCATGGCAGTTTCCAGTTGGGATAAACTTCAGTGGCTTTTCGTTAAGACTCTGTATTTGCCATATGTACGCAGCCGAGGCGGGTGGCGTGCGGGTGGCAGGAGGATGTGCCCGATGAGGCAGTGGCGTTACGACATGCTGCGAGACGCGTAGATCCGCCTCTGTTGTGCAATGCTGACCGTCTGCCCCCTTATCACAGGCTATTCCGGAGTATTTCCTAGTATGCCTGATCTCAGATATTTAACCTAGCGCTCCTGGGAGAAGGCATCCTCTTCCAGGCTTCACCCATCGAAACAAACCCCGTGCAACCAGCTCTCCGTACCCTGGCAAATGCTTAGAACTCATTTACGTTCTTGTAGGCCGCGCATGGCCTGAGCCCTCCCAGTGTTCCCCTAAGCCTCTGGGCTCCTGGCGCTTGGTTTTCTCATGCTGGAGGCATCCCTGTTCTGGAATTTGTTCTCTCGGGATCAGCTTCAAGGCTTCTCTGAGGGCCTGGATCACCTCATTTGGGGTGAGAAGGGGAAAGCGTTTTAACGTAAATCTATCCAGTTCTGCAAAAAGGCACTCGCCGTGCGGCAGACTACAACATGCGGACCCTGCGAACAGCAGCTTTATACCGAGGGCCCAACGTCAAGCTCCGTCGCAGGCGGGAGAAGGACAATCCATATTTTCTCTCAGGGAAGCGCCCGCGCTCCCGGTTCGCTCGAGCCGCCCTCCGCGTTCCTCCCAGCCCCTAGGCGGCGC
>NW_010260212.1:0-924 GCF_000690775.1 Eurypyga helias
GATTCGAACTAAACGCCAGTTTCCCTTATCACCACTGCCGGTGTTTTCCTACAATACGGCAGGACCCCTCAGTGAACAGAGCATATTGCTTCTCATTTTCCAGTAATTTCATAGAATCTAATAATGCTTTCATTTGGAAGGCACCTTAAATATCCTCTAGTCCAAACCCCCCTCCCCCGGGCAAGCGATCTCTCACTAGACTAAGTTGCTCAAAGCCACATCCAGCTTAGCCTTGAACACTTATTTCTAATCTTTAATTTACTGTACAAAGGGGCCTCTTCAGCACATGTCACCTCTGTTGACATTTAAACATCTTGGCCTTCTGGAAAAGTCCATGACCACTTCCAAGATTCCTGGGTGACAAGGATTTCCTATTAGAGCTCGTCGTGTGATTCCTGCGACCCATTTACCCCACGTAGCGTCAGGTGCATGATGGGTAGACGAGACTGTCTTTGAACATCCAGCCCTGCACTGGTAGTCATGCTTCAGTTCCAACTGCTTCCAAGGCAGATGGAGCTGCTCGTACCTCTTTTCTGGCTGGAATATGCAGGCCTTGGATCCTCTGTATCCCTGTCATGGTTTAACTCGGGCTAGCAAAATACCACAAAACCGCTCTCAAGACTTCCCTCTCCTCCTCCAGTGGAAGAGGGAGAATCGGAGGGAAAAAGACAAGAAATCTCATAAAATTGACATAAGAACTATTCACTAATTGAATCTAACTGAATATACAGAAATACTACTACTAATATGTAATTAATAAAAAATAAATCATATCACAGAATCACTAAGGTGGGAAAAGACCTGTAAGATCATCCAGTCCAACCATCAACCCAATTCTCCCACACTCAATAGACCGTGTCCTCAAGCACCACATCTGCATGCTCCTTGAACACCTCCAGGGATGGTGACTCCACCACATTGCGG
>NW_010260213.1:0-302 GCF_000690775.1 Eurypyga helias
ATTTCCAGTACTCCCAGCGAGAGCTGGACAACATCGAAGTGTTCGTCACCAAGAGCAGCCGAGGGAACCGCGTCGGCTGCATGTATGTCCGCTGCGTGCCAGGCGCCAGGTGAGTCGCCCGTGGACGTGCCAGCCTGAGGGTTGGTGCCAGCTGGTGGTTTGACCCTGGCCTGCTCCATGGCGGGATGGGGAAGCGCTGGTGGGCACGATGCCATCCTGCCCCCTCCTCTCCCTGGGCTCAGTGCTGCCTCCTTGCCCCGGCCTGACCGAGCACGTTGCTGAAGGAGCTGGCCCTTGCTGTG
>NW_010260213.1:406-3410 GCF_000690775.1 Eurypyga helias
GGATTCCCTAGATTGTCCCACAGGTCTCTGTTGTCACGCTGGTGACATAATGCTTCAGCTGTGAACCGAGCATCTGTGCGAGGCTCTCGGTGAGGGCCGGGGGGTCTGTGCCGGCCGCTCGCCCTCCATCCTCAGCCCCGCAGTGACCACACGCTGGGGTAGGAACCTGCGCCGGCAGGAGACGCGCGATGAGTCTGAGTCACGGGCACGTTTGGTTCCTCAAGGAGGAGCGCGATGGGAGTGAAAGGCGGGAGAGGTTTGGGCACAGCCTGCGACTGGTCATCCCGTGGGTCCGTAAACTGGGGAGCTGGAGAGGGGCAGCCTGGGCTGTGGGGTGGAGACCCCCATCCTGGCTGCTGGTGGCTAGGCAGGAGGGGATGGTGCGGGGACAGGCGGGGAGTAAGCGGCTGCTCCCCGAGCTGGTGGCACAACTTGGGGATCAGGTGCAGGGGGAGGCTAGGTCCCAAAGCCAGCAGCAGCCCAGCTCACACCAGTATCCAACGTGCCCGCCAAGGAACGGCCTCCACAGAGGCCTGTGCAGGAGCGCAGCCCGGATCTGCCCTCGGCTCGCCAAGGGCTTTGCAGGCCAGTCGTGTGAGATTCGGGCACGGGGGGATGGCTCTCGTGAGGGCTGGAGAGCGGCGTTGCAGGAGGCCTCTGGGCTGCCCTGAAGGGATGTCTGCTTCGTCCATGGCTGCGTCGCAGGTCCTGGAGAGAGGAAACCGGTGCCAGGAGCGCGGTGCCCGTGCCCTGCTGCAGCGAGGCTCCGTGCCCTGCTCTCACACAGGCTGTGGGGCTGGAGGGAAGGGCCCGGGCTGGGGTTGGGATCCGGCCCACCCAAACCACCTGGGGCATCAGGGCTCGTCTTGCACCACCTTCATGCCGGGATTTCTGGGCCATCCAGCCTGGGACCTGGAGGCTCAGCCTGGGCACAGAGCACTTGGACCAACTGAGGGGGGTCAGCAGGGAGTGGGTCCTGCTCTCTCCCCCTGACAGAAGAGAGCCAAGCTTCCACTGATGCGCTGTTAGTGTTAATTTTTATGATTAACATTGTCTTTCCCCTTATGGTGGAAATTTCTTGTGCCTTGTCACTCCCACAATTCACTTCTCTCCAGTGTCTGGTGTCTTGCCAGACTCAGGGGAGAAAAAAATCCGCTGTCAGGATTCTTACTTGAAATCCCCATTGGGCAAACGGCCCCAAATCCTGCGCTTTTTACCAAAAATAGACTCAAAAACTTGAATAGAATCATCCTGCCTTCAGGCTGCCCGTTTCTGCGGGGAGCGAGCCCTTGGCGGTGAGGAGGGTCTGGGTGTCTCTGGGGTTGGGCCGGGGGTGTCGCGACGACCTTCCTTGGTGGCAAGAGGGTTCTTCACATCCCGGGGTTTGGCTTTCGGCCTCCGAAGCGGATGTCCTGGCTGGCACTGCCCGGGCACATCCGTCCCGGAGCCAGTGGCAGGGTTGGGCAGCACCGCGGCAGCGCCCCCGATTAACCGTCCGTGCCCGTCCCTCCCCGATGCTGCAGGTACACGGTGCTCTTCTCGCACGGCAACGCCGTGGACCTGGGCCAGATGAGCAGCTTCTACATCGGGCTGGGCACCCGCATCAACTGCAACATCTTCTCCTACGACTACTCGGGCTACGGCGTGAGCACGGGCAAACCCTCGGAGAGGAACCTCTACTCCGACATCGATGCCGCATGGCAGGCGCTGCGGACGCGGTGAGCGGGGCGCCGGGCAGGGGGAAGGGAGGATGTCAGGAAAACCCTGCAGGCCGGCAGTCTGGAAAACAGGAAATCTCCCGGAGAGGGAACCCAGACTGCTCCTAACGGGAAGGGGTGGCCGGAAAGCAGCTGTGGGGGGAAGCAGGCCAGGGGTCCCAGCGGGGCAGGGATGCTGTGGGGGCGTGACCTTGGTTGGGGGGCACTGGCACAAGCTGTGCTCCCCATCTTGCTGTTCCCAGGCTCTCCCCTGACTGTACCCAGCCCGGGTTGCCCACCGGGCTCAAGGTGCAGCCCCGTGATGGGCTCTGCCTCCTCTGCCCTGCCTGCAGCCACGTCTGCCTCGCAGCATGCCCCGGCCTGCCCTGTGCCCTCTGATCCGGGGTCCAGGAACCCCTCTGTAACCCTGCCCCTGGCAATGGTGAGCCCTGACCACCCCCAAAACTCATCCGGCAGCAGCTGCCTGGTCTTGACGGGGGTGCAGGGCAGCCGCTTTGGGCCCAGCCACAAGGAGCTGGGGGAAGGCAGGGAGGATAGAACCCCATTACCCCACCCCAGGAAGCCTTGCAGGGTGCTGTGGCCAGAGCAGGGTGACCCCCTGCGCTGTATCTCCGGGCGATGTGACTGCTGCCTGGCACTTGGGCGCTGACCTGCCCTCTCCCCTCCCAGGTATGGAATCAGCCCAGAGAACATTATTTTGTACGGACAGAGCATCGGCACGGTGCCCACGGTTGATCTGGCCTCCCGCTATGAGTGCGCTGCCATTGTGCTCCACTCCCCACTCACCTCTGGCATGAGAGTCGCCTTCCCCGAGACCAAGAAGACCTACTGGTTCGATGCCTTCCCCAAGTGAGTGGTCTGAGGAGGAGGGATGGGACAGGGGTTGGCTCTGGAGTGGCAGTGCCCCGGCCAGCTCTGTCCTGGGTGTTGGCTCTGGCCATGAAGAGGGGTTATGGTGAAAACTGGGGAGCTGTTTCCCATGATAGGCTTAAACGTGCCCACTGCGATCCCCCTGCCTTGTTTGCAGGCCCCTGTGGGGGATCATAGCCCTCCCTGGTGTCACTCTGCCCCCCCCGAGGGCCATGTGTCCACCCCGTGTCCCCTGGTGGCATCACCTCCTGGCCATCCTGTCCCAGTGCCTTTTCCCATCAGCTCTGGGGCTGTCCCACCAGCCCCTTGCCAGGTATCATAAGTCCTGGGGGTCCCCAGGACCCCTCTCTCCCCCCAGGGTAATTCCTGCAGAGGGCAGGGGTACGGAAAGGCAGCGCTGAGGTGGGACGCGCTCT
>NW_010260213.1:3692-3966 GCF_000690775.1 Eurypyga helias
TGCTCTGCTGCGATCCAAGAGCATTTCCTGATCCCTCTCCCCGAGGGGCTGTATTTTGGGGGGCAGGAAGAACGGGGGTGCCTTGATCCCTGTACTTACCCCCCTCTCTCATCTCTTCTCCACCCACCTTCTTGGCAGCATCGAGAAGATCTCCAAAATCACCTCTCCCGTCCTCATCATCCACGGCACGGAGGATGAAGTCATCGACTTCTCCCACGGCCTGGCGCTCTTTGAACGCTGCCCCAAGGCTGTGGAGCCGCTGTGGGTGGACGGG
>NW_010260213.1:4076-4354 GCF_000690775.1 Eurypyga helias
GTGGCTTTCTGCCTGTTTCTCCAGTTCTCCCATGTCCCTCCCCTCTTCTTGCTGCTGGAGGTGCAGTGAGTTTGTACAGCCTCAGCTCCAGCCTCGGGAGAGGGCGGGAGACCCTGGAGCAGACGGTGCGTTTCCCCTCGGACACGAGCACAACCCTCTTCCCTCTCGGTGTCAGCCCCGGCGCTGCTGGCACCACCGGCTGGGCTGGCAGGAGAAGGCCAATCCCTCCTTCCCCAGGAAAACGCGAGCCCTCTTGATGGCGGATCCTTGGCTTCGGG
>NW_010260213.1:4546-4848 GCF_000690775.1 Eurypyga helias
GGCAGCGGGTGGTGTTCGCCCCACGGCTGGGGCAGAGCTGTGTCCCCAAGGGGAGTCTGGGGACGCGTGGAGGAGGTGTCCCCCTGCCCCACACCCCCTCCAGTCTGGCCCTGCTTTGCCTTCTCAGCAGCAGCCCCTGTGTTCAGGTCACCCCTGGAAAACCTCCCCCGACCTGCTCGCTCGCGGTGCGCCCGGGGCACGGGGCGAGGCACCCAATAAAGAGCAGAGGTTTAACGTTTTGCCCGTGTGTGCCCTTTTCCCGGGTATGCCCCGGGCTGCCTCCCTGCCCCCCAGCCGGGGGG
>NW_010260213.1:5084-5536 GCF_000690775.1 Eurypyga helias
GCCGCAGGGCAGGGGGATGTCCCCGTGGTCACCAGCGCTGCGAGGGACACAGCATGGTCCTGCACGGGCAGGGTGGCCCTGGGGACAGCAAATCTTATTGGTGACCTGCTCCGCTCCCAGCCGTGTCCCTGGCTGCACGGGGACCCGGTGTGTGCCGGCACGTGGGGCACCCCACTGTGTCTTGTGCCAGCAGACGGGGTGTTGTGCCCCACGGCGAGGCAAAGCACTGGGGTTTGTGCTTTTTGGGTCAGCGCCTGCTCCGAGATCACCCCGGGAGGAGCTGTTCAACGTGTCCGACTGTCTTCCTGCCCCCGGGACATCCCTCGCCCTGACCCACGCAGCAGAGCACGGCTCTGCCCCTTCCCGTCCCCACAGGGCTCCCTGGCAGGGTTCCCCCATCTGTGTCCCCGTCACCCTCGTGTCCCCCCCGGCGCCGGGCGCGGGCGTCGGGC
>NW_010260213.1:5711-5926 GCF_000690775.1 Eurypyga helias
CTCACACATCACTCAGGACCAACGCGGGGTGCCGCAGTGGAGGAGGGGGACCCTTCCTGGGTGCTGGGGCTCTGCAGCAGCTAGCAGAGGATTTGGCTGTCGGGGCTCTGGGTGGTCTCCCCCCACTTCCCTGGGGATTTTGGGAGCTGGGATGTCTGGCTTCTCCCTGAGCAACCCCCCAGCCCTCCCTTCCCCAGCTTCCGGCTGATTCCTTT
>NW_010260214.1:0-48825 GCF_000690775.1 Eurypyga helias
CCATTCTATGATTCTATGAACCCTGAAGACCCCAAAACTTCCAGTTTAGAGTGAAATTATTAAACATCTGCGATAGCACAGTTTACCTAAGTTGAAAAATCACAACTATCTTTCTGAAATACTTATACCTTGGCTCATTCCTAGAGTATCTGCATTCACTGATATTGAATATCAGTGCACAATACCTGCAGCAACTTAGTGTATGAAAATTATTTTTTAGTGGCATAAACTACATGGGCAAATAGAACGAATAGAATCAGCTCTTGCAAACTCCAATGAAATCAATGTTTCTCTTGTTCAAGCTGTTAGCAAATACTACTGAAGCTGGAAGACTGTGGAGATCTTCAGGCCAGCATCTCCAAAGGCATTTAGGAACCACACCTTTTTGAGCCAGGCAGCTACACAGCAGGTACTGAAACATCTTAGAAGATGTGGGCATTAATGTCTCAAGGGCAACAGTTTCCTGACAATATAAAGGGAAGGAAAAAAGGCAAAAGCAAAATAAAAAGGGATTTACCATGGAGCGGTGAGCCAGACGGGCTGCTTGACAGGCCTGGAACAGGGCTACAGCGTCCTCCTTGTTTAGATGTCAGCTCTTGCTCGATCTCTTCCAACCCTGCACTCTTTTGGAATCGGCTCATGCGATTGACCACCCGGGGCGACATGTGTGTTCGGACACAGGGCTGGCCGCCGTAAGGATTGATGGGAAAAACATGGGAAGTGCCACGAAGCGTGCTGACCACAACCCAACGACAGTCATGGCTGAAGGAGATATCCTGTACCTAGAAAACAGGGTGAAATGGGAAAGTGGTCACCAGTGTACATACGACTGCTGAAGGGAATGGACTGTCGTGTTTTAAACAAGCACAAATCTTAACTGGAAAAGTGAATAAAACCACCGAAGTTTAGGCAATAACTAGAACTTTTTGCATATATTCCCATCAACTTAGTATTCAGTATATATTACTAATGTAAGCTGCAGTATAATACCCAGTTCCAAATTTTGTGTGCTTTTCAAAATGTTCTGAGATTTTCCTTTTCAACAAGCCTGAACTTAGGCAAACAAACCACACTGCAAAGTCCCACAGAAAGCCACAAGAGCTTGGTGTAATTTTCAAATAGAATTTAGTTCTAAAAGAGTTGGGAAATCATTTCAATTACATGGTTTTTTATTTGCTTGTTTACTTTAATTTGTAGAGATTACCCAAAAAGTGGAAAAGGAATGGATGAGAACAACAGAGAGATCTGTCCACGGGGCCTGATTTTGACAAATACTGGCACTCAAAACTGTATTCTAAGTCAACAGAAATACCATGTCCTGCATATCACATAACAAACCCAAAAATCACTGGCCAGGATTTTCAAAAGCTGTCTATAACGGTCTCTAATGCTGCTACTATCAGTTTATCCCTTAGTGGAATTACTGTTCATCCAGGTATGCCTGGACCTATGCTCTTTTTTGGGTTTAAAATTTTGTCAAGAAGAAACTGAACAACTTTGGCCATTTCTTGATTTTAAAAAAAAAAAAAAATCACTCCATTTTACACATAACAATCTCTATTTATCAGCTATCAGGGATGACCCCAGTTAGATTTCTTATGCATATGAGCACTTACCCACCACATAAGAAACACAAGTCTTATTTTAGCTTACAATGGTTTTGAAGCAAATATACAAATATAGTTAAATATTTTCTTCTATAGTTACTCCTTGCATAGATCTCGGATATGAAGTCCAGAAGGATTTAATTCTCTTTTTAAGTGTGCTTTACACAACGCTTTGATGGAAAGCAAATTCTTGTTCCTGAAGGAATGCTTTAAAAGAGAGATTAAAGTTTGTTCCCAACCCTGTACTGGCAGACAACTCAAGAAAACAAGTAGTCTAGGTTAAAATGATTTATCATAGAAAAGAACCCAAAACTAAACCTAAAACAATTCTTCCAAAAATGTTTTTAAAGGTAAAAGCTGGCTAAAAAGAACCACATACACAAGTGGGATTTAACACAGCAAACAAACATATAGACAAAGGATTAGTTTTCATTCTATTATTAAACAGCATAAACCAAATAAAATTCTTTTAGATTTCACTGAAGCCAGTTTTACAATACACTAGGTACTCAAACTGGAGTAAACACTGATAAAATCTTGACAAATATTCCAGAAATGCACTCCAGCTATTCCAGACAAAAGCAGCAAGTATTCATCAAAGTGCAAGTTTCCAACTGAGCCCTGAAGCCTTTGAGATAAAAAAAGGATTTAAGTCTTGTGACAAGGTATTTGGCTGACAGACTGTCACGACACAAAATGCTTCATCTACATTACATAGATAAACTAAAAAACAGCTCTACACACCTGCTCTTTTCAATTACGGTGACATACCCAAATGATCTGCTAATGATATGGCTAAACAATCTCCCCAAAATCTGACAGGTTTAGCACTTTCAGGGATTCTGGCATTACTGACATAAAGTCACAGCACTTAGAGCTCCTCGTTGGCCTACAAAGTGTTTCACCTTAATAGATTGCTCAAAAAGGATTAGAGACCCCACAGGGATTAACAGGAGCCAAAATAAGAAACCCCAAAGCCATGGAGTCAGAGAAAAACTGTGGCACCAAGGGTATTTAAATACTTGCTGTTTAAAGAGGCAATTTCTACCAGTCAAAATCAGACGTTTGAACTGTATGCAAACTGCCATTCAGTTACAACAGAAAGATCACCCATGCAGGAAAATCATTATGGCTGTTGGAGGGTATTCCCAATCCTACCAAGGCCCTCTTAGTTCTAACTTCTAATAACATGAAGAATAGTCCCGTCTGTCATTAGATGCTGACCCCTCTGAAGATGTAACTGTTTTCCAAATATCTGGTACCCATTTTAGATGCAGTGTTAAACCCCCTTCCTGATCTCCCAAACAGTCTGTCTGTGCCAGCCTCAAGAAAACAGCTTTTCCCTTCCTTCCTCTTTGCTGTTCCGCTCGCCCACTCCATGCCTCCAACACAAGTTTCTTCCCTCTTACTCTGTAGCTTCACGCTCTTTGAGAGTGCTCTGCTCTGAAATCAGTTACCTGGAAGGGACTTGGCAAGGCTCCCTGCGGGCTGACACCTCTGAGCCGTATTTACAGGACACTCGGGCCGCCTGTGCCTCCTCAACCTCCTCCCTCCTGCACTTCAGCTGACTTCACAGCCAAACTCTTCAAATCACTGCTTTACTCACACCTACCACGGACCCTCTCTTATCTTACGGTATTTGGTAAAGCGTTTTTACAGGACATTTCTAAGAGGTGACAGAGAAAAACAAATGTATCTCGCTGTATTGCGTAACAGAAACGTCTGTGTTTCTGCATTAATCCTAAGGATGCGCGCTGAAAACTGAGTATTATGTTGTTTTAAAAACACAAACAACAGTATGATGACACAAGCCAGGAAACTGGGAAACAATCATTACAGGACGTTTTTTCTCCATGTAAACATTAGACAGAAAAAAGTATTCCTGATCTTCAAGGAGAAATTCTGGAATAACGTAATCCCAAATGCTCTCTTTGCAGTAAGGATCACCAACACTCGCTGCAGTTCGAGTAGGTATGGTCGTGGCTACTTAAAATATGGCTGAAACCACAGAGCAGAGAACTAACAGTTTTTAAGACTACCAACACTTGCTGCAGTTCGAGTAGGTATCATGGTCGTGGCTACTTAAAATATGGCTGAAACCACAGAGCAGAGAACTAACAGTTTTTAAGACTCAGCAATAACAAGAAAAAGAAGTGTTGACAGATGAGTCAAATGAATTAAGATTTATAGAAATAGAGCTACAAAACCTTACCCAGCAGTGGCAGAAAGTGTTCTGGAAACTGCTGCTGCACATGCACTAATTCTACCTATCTCCTACCAGTCTCAAAAACGGCCTCGCTGATCTTTCACAGGGAGAGGATGGGTAGCAGCGCCACAGACAGCCCAAGCAGTTGAGAATATTTCCAACTTCATACAAGGGTATGAATTAAATACATTTGTATCAAAAAAACACTAATCTGTGCAATGCAAAGAGTCCACAACTTTCCAACAGACCTGGAAGAAAGCAGTGCACCAAGCTGAAAGTAGAATGTTCACCATGGCAGTCTCAGAAATCACTCTGAAAAATCAGCTGTGTGTATCCATGAAAAAAATAATATAAATTACCACATCAGTCGTGCTGTTATCCACCACACTGTTACTGTCCATTACACAGAGTTCTTGACTGCTTCTAGCATAAACAAACTGCACAGTGGCCCATTAGTGGTTTTCAAGTTTATGCTAAACGTTGCAATTTATTGCTGTTCTTTAGGTTAATGTACTATTATTTCATGTATTTATATTTCTGGACTTGTTGTTAATTATGATGTAATGTTTAGATACCGAAGATCAATCAAGACCCCATAGTGTTTACAGATACATGTTAATAAAGTGCAAAGTACACTAGATCTCTCACGATGCAAAGTTTATTCTATAGCTCAAGGTCAACATCGTGGATTTAATACTCATGTGCGTATTTCAAAATTCTATCTATCCTCTTCTGTCTGGGCCAGTAAAGGGAATGATAGACCTGAGATTTTGGTTAACTTGGGAACCCTTAAGATATTTTAAATCACAATACTAAATACTTTTGTGGGAACATCAGCGCTTTCTCCTCGCTTTGTTACCATTTCTTCCCCCTGGTTTGTGAGCAGTTTGGTTACTTAAGCTTCAAGCTACATTTTTTGCATAGCCAAAAGTCTTGGTGAAATCACTGGATACTTCAAGGTCCTCATTAGAGGACCAAAGCCTTTTCTGGCCTACAGGAATGCACTTAAGACAACCACAGAATATTAGAATCATAGAATGTCTAAGTTGGAAAAGATCTTTAAGATCATCAGGTCCAACCGTTAACCCAACACTGCTCATACCACCACTAAAAGATCATCAGACCGTTAACCCAACACTGCTCATACCACCACTACACCATGTCCCTGAGCACCCTGCCCACATGTCAAATCCCTCCTGGGATGGTGACTCTCCACCACCTCCCTGGGCAGCCTGTTCCAATGCCTGACAGCCCTTTCCATGAAGAAATTTTCTCTAACATCCAATCAAAACCTTCCCTGGCGCAATGCAAGGCCATTTCCCCTTGTCGCATCACTTGTCACTTGGGAGAAGAGACCAACCCTGAACTCTCTGCACCCTCCTTTCAGGGAGCTGTAGAGAGCGGTAAGATCTCCCTGTGCCTCCTCTTCCCCAGGCTGAACACCCCCAGCCGCCCCTCACAGCACGTGTGCTCCAGACCCTGTCTTGAGGGTAACAGCACGTGTCCCCCAGTTCACCCATGGCCACAGCAGGTGCTGTGTGACTCTGTTGTACAGGTCTGCAGAAATTCTGTCCAGAGTTTACAGACTATCCAGCTTGTGCCAGGAATCCTCATCAGCACCTGTCACACTCAGAGGGGTTCTGGCTGACCAGACACCCTGCACCTCGCAGTACTGTCTGCTACCGACTCTTCTCAGTATTAATGTTCTAACTTCGTTGAAATAAAAATTCAATGCCTGCACTAAACTGTCGATACTATTTTCGGAATCATGGACAATATGACTATTCTCCTCTCAGAGACAATTAGACAACGTTTCAAATATTCTGGTGGGCTTTAGCATGACTTGGAAAGAAATCATCCAGTGCTGCTATGGAAAGGAAATAACAGCCTGAGAAAAGTTTTCTTAACAGGTGCTGGGATAGAAATCTTTCAGTATGCCCGTATTACTGAATGACAACTCCACCTTGTAGCTTCCTTCAGCTCTGTCATTTCTCCCACCTTCACCATTTGTTTCTTGCAGCCCCTTCCATCAAAGCATCCACTTCTAACCTCCCTAACTTCTTCTCAGTCTCATACTGTATTCTGTTCTCCTTCAATTTCGCTTCTCCTATGCTGCTTTTTTACCTTTCACTATCCTGTTTCCCTGTTTTTCCAACACTGTGATGTAAAATCCTCCAGGAAACCGAGTGGAAATTCAGCTGCCACGTTCAGAGTCTGCCCTGAGTGAGACAGTAGGATAATTTAATATATGGAGTCCTACAAGGACACGTCATGTCCCACCAGCTGTGCCGAAGATCAGCTTGCAAGATCATACAGATCCAAAATTTATTTCTGATATTCTGAAAGTCTGTGTGGAATTATCTGAACATAAGGCTTCAAAGCTGACATACACTTACTAATTTTATATAATGTAAATCTGTGGAAGTTTTTGTGATCTTTTTTTCCTTATTCCCACAGCGTCTCCAAATTTAAACACGATGGTAATTAAAATATATTCACAAATTAAATTCAAAAAATAATTCAAGCCATAACTTGAGAACAAAACAGAAGGAAGGGCAGCACATCAAAACTTACTTTAAAGGCAGGTGATTAAAAAGGGATAGTCAGAGGTATGGCTGATTACACAAGCAATCCCACGGGACAGGCACTGACCTTGTTTACCACTACTCCCGGGAATGACTGACAGCCCATACCCAGCCCCTGTACTTCAGGGCTTCCAAAAGTTACTGTTGCACTGCCTGCACAATGCCTAAACGTATACTATCACCTACCTTCTCAGAAAGGTGAAGGAGCTATACTGGGCTATCAGCGTACCTCCCCTGGCAAATCCACCCCTGATGCATAATGCAACAGTTAGAAAACAAAGCTCACAAGACTATTTTAATAGTAATTGCAAGAAGTAATTATTAAAATATATTTTGATCTTCCTAGTGCACTTTTTCTCCCTAGTGCCGCTTTTTCACCTGTGCTGAGTTACACCAGGCACAATATGCGTATTCTAGCGCTTTTCACTGCATTAAATTGAGCTTCAACAGTGAAGTGAAACAACAAGAGCGCACGACTAGCATTACTGCAATGGGAACTTAACCCAGTTTCATGCACACTGTGCGATGTCCTGGAGAAAACACATCGTTATTTGAAGGACATGACTGAAGTATTTAATTATACTGTGCAGGGAGTTGGCAGAAATAAAACCCCAATATCATTAAACAATGAGAAAGAGCAGCAGTACTGAGGAGGTAAGGGTCAAAATAAATTAGAAAACTGGTCTGTAAGTTCTTCCCGTAGAGTGTGGGGAGGCACTGGGACAGGTTGCCCAGAGAAGCTGTGGATGCCCCATCCCTGGAAGTGTCCAAGGCCAGGCTGGATGAGGCTTGGAGCAACCTGGTCTAGTGGAAGGTGTCCCTGCCCATGGCAGGGGGGTTGGAACTAGATGATCTTTAAGGTTCTTTCCAACTCAAACCATTCTGTGATTCTATTTTAATTTTTTTGGTTGAGAATATTAAGGAAATGATGTAGCAACAAACATATGAAAATATAATAAAATCACGGACTAGACAATATGATTTATCAGATCCACACAGATACAACTCTGTCTGCCTGAGTCATCAGAACTAGTTTCATATAAAAATCAACAGCAGAATCTGGGTACAGTACGACACTCATGTCAGGTCCGTCAGGCAGAGTAGCTGCTCTGTATTAATAATCGAAATTGCAAATGCTGCCCTGCTAGAGCTACTTCTAATCGCAGCCATTTCTTATTGTCTGCTTTCCTCAAAGACTGATCAACTTCCCTGTATCAATCAAGACTGTGCTCAGATTCTTTCCTAGAAATAAGAAAGTCTCTCTTCCAGAGACTATTTCATTATCTGCAACTACGTAATTATATTAAAAGATGGGAAGAAATTTCTATTAGCTGTCGAGGTTTACATCAAATGGTTGTAAACTATTCCAAGGTTTCACTACCTGCACGCGGTACGTGACACAACCCTGAACAGTCTCTGTGAAATCACGTCACAAAGCATTCATGCATTCCCTAGAACAGTGTAAAATTGCACATGTTCTGTGGCAGCCCTTGGTGGAATGTTTTTACCATTCCCCCTGTTTACCTATGCTGACTGAAGTCAGTTATAACAGCAGTTTGAGAGTCGGAATAACAAAAGTCTGACAGCATAAAAGATTACAGCGGGCCCTGGCCAGCCGCCCACCGATGCTATCATTACGTTTATTTGTTCTAGGTTGAGATAATACTGTTTTCAGGGATTTTTTTTTTTTCTGTTTACAATTCCAGATCAAAGAGAAAGGCTCATCAGGTGACAGTCTAACTTTCATCTGCAAGTAAATGAGCTTCCTCGGTTCAGAACATGCTATACTTTTACATAAAAATGTAAGTGCAGTTAAGTGTTGACTTACAGTGCACAAGCTGTACAACAGGAAAACATATCCTTAGCCAAAACGCACACCACGTACACGTGCACATTTTTCCCCTGTACAGCTGAATTGTGCAAGCATGGATCCCCCGAGAGCTTCAGTTCTCCCTCTGGTACGGTTAAACACAACCCGTGCTTGCAGCGAACCTTCGCAATGTAACACTGTGCATCAAACATACTCGGGTTTGTTCTCCTAAGTAATAAAAAAAATAGAATTCTAAAGCACAAGTGGCACTTAAAGACTAAAAGATACTAAACCAATGTAACTGAAACAGTGACTTCTGTCTGTGTGCAGAAAAGTAACGCTGAATGTTGTGACCTTGGGACTCGCATCACTGGAACCAATGAAGTATCTGAGCACTTCACATTCTTTCATGGCGGTTGTCCTCACAATTCCCTTACGAGACAGAGGTCCACTTGCCACTTAAACCATCTTCATCAGAGTCACACAGAAAAGGCAGTGGCTTTGGCAGGAGCTGAGTGATCTTCACAGTCCCGACTCAACGTTTCACTCAGCAGATAAGGCTCCTTCCTAGAGCTGCCGCTCAAAGTCAGCAAATGGCACATAGGTTTGCAATAACACCACTTTAAAACTCACCTTTTAAAACACCGTTTCACTGTCAAAAGCACACAGCAAGAGAAAAGGGAAACCATGTTTTGAAGACCAGCCACCAGCAGTCAAGGAGAATACCAGCGCTTACCCTGAATGCTGTATCAAGGGGAAGGAAGCTCAAAATCCCAGCCTGACCACGCACCGTACCGACACCTCCCCCAGCATCATGCAGCCAACACCAAGAGGACTGGCAGGACAGACAAGCCCAAAGAAGAAGACAGCTAACAAAACACCTGGAAGGTGGCCAGCAGGTGCCTTTGGACACTGCTCCAGGGGACAACGACCGACCTGTTCAGAAAGTGCGTATGGTCACGCACTAATGCCAGCACGACCGGCCGTGAGCTGCGTTCCAGTACAGGGAAAGCTCACCTTGGGGAGGAACTTGCAACAGCCTCATCCCTTTCTCCTCCATTGAGCAGAAAATCACCAATAGCATAACCTCTCAGGATAGAATATCAATGCAAATACAACATTCTGCTTGACAATCCATTGTCATTTTTCTTTTTATAAAAGTGAAAGCAGAAAGCCTCTGTTTTATCCCACTCATCAATGGCATCATTTCAGTGACACCGGCTGGTTGGAGCAGCACAGTCATTGTAAATGCTTATTAGCACAAATTCCGATGTCCGTGTTCTGATCCTGGATAGATCCCCTACAGATCTCTTTCCAACCAGTCTCTATATTTCAGAAATGGTCAGGAAAAGGTAGAAACAGCATTTGAGACTGAAATTTCTCAACCCCAAACCAGAATTTGCCTGGAATTTAGAAAAATGAATACATTTATTAAGTCAAAGTAACCACATAGCTAAGACATCTGACTCGGTGGAAAGACATGTGGGTGACTTAAGGGACACTGCTTGATTGCAGGAAATCGATCAGAAAACACCATTATTAAATCACAACACTTGCTTCTTTTGCTTTAATATACATTAAGTGTGCAACTTAATCTACTTAAGATGCTTCTGTATATGAATGACAGGGGGGACTTCCCATCACTTTCTCTTAGGAGACAGATGAGACATACCAAGCTACTGGTCTCCAAGCACTAAAGACAAGGTAGAATGGAGACTGGGAATTCTGCAGCCCTGCAAAAGGGGATGCTCCTGGGCTGATATTCTAAACTGGGTGAAATTACAATTCAAACATTGCTGTAACACCAGGTATGCCTGTCAATGTTTGAAACACAAATATATATATGGTTCCCAAAGTTCTGCTTCCAGAGGGAGGTTGGCATGCCATGTGTTACAGAAAGCATACACTGCATATCCAACACTTTTTGGAAAAAATTGGCCTTACAGTGTACTCCATGTCCAGTCGCTTTGGGCAGAAGCAGTGAGCCCGTGCAGGGAACTGTGTGTGCGTGTCAGACCCAGCCACGCAGACAAGTACATGAAACTTCCATAAACACTACCGTGTACCCCTTCTCTGACAACGGTCTCATCACACCAACAATACCTGTTTGCAAGAAACATGCTAAGGGATCACAAAGCAAGTAAAGAAAAGTCATGCATCAGACTGTGAAGAAGGATATTTTGGGAAATGTGTGGCGAAGCTCTGTCAGCCAGATTCTCACATATGAAAGCAGATGATTTCAGTACAGACAAGAAAACACCACATATAAGGGCATAATGATGATGATGTTTAAGCAATTTATAATGGGTACTAGCTAAACAAATTTTGACACTGATAATCACTCATGTCCATCAACATAAATCAGAAGTTTTTATAGCTCCAGTGCAGAAGGTGACCTTTAAGACCACTGGCCTTGATTCACAGTTAGCTTAAACCAGGGGGGGAAACTAGTGTCTGGCTGCAAATGTATAAATACTATTCTAACCAAGAAAGGAGGTACAGAGGCTTCCAGTACGTCTCAGAATATCTGCATTGAAATTCTAAACTGAACAATCTCCAAAATTCTTGTCCAATGCTACTCATACATGAAATTTATGGAACAAAAGAATAGCACCACATCCTGCTCTTCTCTCTAAACTACAAGTACTGTTACGCCAAAACAAAAAGTAACCTCAACTATGTAAATACTTTAAATGATAGATGTGTATTGAGAATCACAGGTACTGACGTGATATTGTTGCTGGATAGTTTATCTAACTAGGGACTTGTGAAATTCACCAATACATCGGAGACTGGTTAGAATTTGCTCTATTTTATACCATTTCAAAAGCTGTATTGTTCACATCCTAAATGAAAACTATGTGGCAAACTAGGCAAAACCTTTACTATGTTGACTCTGAGAATTTTAATGCAATGCTTTCACAGAGATGCTAATGCTATATCCCCAAAACCATGCATCAATAGAGGTTTCTTCTCTAAAACTTGTTATGTTTGGTTTCCAGTGTATGCCTTAAAACCAAACTTATCAGCTCTAAAAAACAGAACATCTTTGTTCCTAGTGACTGGAGTCCTGTGCTTCGGTTTTCAGTGTTGATTATAGGATATTTCTCATCTTTTGTATGAAAGTAGAACAAAAATAACTCTCAAACATTAAACATGATAGTACATGCTTAAATAGATGACAGAGTATAAGCATACACACAGATCTCAATAACCTTTATACTATTTTATAAAAATTATTTGCAAGTAATATATATATTATCCCATATGGGCAGATTCTCCTAAGTTCATCACTTTCCAGATTGGTTCTTGCTTCCTATAGTAAACCATCACCTGTAATAGTAATTACACTTTTCCAGAAGGGTAGCAGCAAAGCTTTAAGGGCATTTAAACTGCCAGTAATTGAAATTCATGCAGATTGAAACATTATCAACCACTACTACATTAAATAAAGCTTTCAGATTCTACTTGTTACAAAGGTAAGGCAAAAAACTTAAGGGAAACTCCACAACTCATAGGAAAAAGAGGTGTTTTGAAGGAACAGTAATCATTGCACCAAAATAATCCAAGCTTCCAGTGTCAGGGTCATAATCACAGCGCCCGAGGCTTCTCCCTGCCACACTAGTTTATATCTGCCAGACTGTCACAAGCCTGTGCTTTCAGTGTGTAATTGCATCAGCAAGTGCAGTACTCATTTCTTACCCCGTGGTGACATTTTTATTTATGTATTTAAAACAGGTTCTTCAACAGTTACTCAGTGCTACAAAGGTGAGGCTCTCCTGATGCCTGAAAGCATTGCAGCGAGGGATTCGAGCACAATACGCTGCAGTGCTGCTGTCACAGCCATGGCAGCAAAACTCATCTCTCTTCCCTTTTTCCACTTTACTAGTAAATCAGTTTACTTGAGCATTTTTGAAAATGTAATTTCAGACTTTTCCCGCCTGTGCTAATCTAGACTAATTTAAAAGTGGGATTTTTAAACTGGGAGGTTAAATCTGTATCACTAGTCTCCAACAGGTTTCTTCACCTCGCTAAAATATAGATAAAAGTTAATTACAGTCTTTTGATTAACCCTTCCTTTCTACTCTGTCTTTGGCTTTTACCAGCAAAGCCAAGCAAACCCTGACAGTTGCTTCACGGGCCCTAGACAAATGTTTAACATGTTACATGAGAAAAGGTTAAGTACAAACACAGCTAATAATCTGGGCTCTTTGGAGGCGGTGTCATATCTGAATAAATCTGACAGCACCTCATTGTAAAGGGCAAGAATTTATTATTGTCCAGGTTAAACGCTGCGCTCTTATCCTTTCTGTGGCTATAATATAAGAAAGGCTCTTTGTGTGCTGAAACAAACATTAAAGTGCCAACATACACAAAATGTATAAGGTGTCTGGGGATTATTCTTCAGCAAATAGTTTAACTTACTTTGGCTTCAGTCTCTCCCCTGTGAAGTGTATACAAATGATGGACGGCACTTTGTGATGATGACCAAGGATGTGTCAGTATTTGAAAAACATGGAAATCATGGCCTAATGTGTCAGTAGTAACCAGCAACATCCCTGGGTAAAAAAAAAAAAAAGAAACACAGAAGCACAACAGATTAATCACTGCAAAAGAAGAGGCTTATGAATGTCCATCTAAAAAAGCCAGTGTGGCTTACATTTTGTTTTCTGGAAACAGAAGAAAAGCATTGCAGAAAATTAATGAATTGAAAGAGATTCACTTCATAAAAATAAATCACAGCTTCAACTGAAACCATATTAACAGTGTTACTATTTAAGCATTACAATACAAGTCTATAAAACCAACTAAAAACCTGGGTATGTTCTAGCTAACATTGAGAAGCTGTATGACCAATACGAAGCACTGAAGTGATGAATGTTAGAGCGAAACCCCAAAATGCTCTTCACTGGGATCAAGCCAGTATAAAAAAGACTGATGGTTCCACAACAATTATTTTTGGAAGAAGAAACATTATCAAAATCCAGCCAAAACAACCCATACCAAAAATAGTCCTGAAGAAGCATCTTATAAATGTATATGAAAGAAACTGATTTATTGCTGGAAAGGCAGCAAATCAGAGTTGAGAGCTTTCAAGTGAAATATTAAATTAGGTAGTAACTTCATTGAAAACAGGTCACTGATGGATGTACTGAAATTATTAAATTAGAAGATCAGCAGAAACACAGTAACTTATATATGCTATTTACTTTTTTCTCCCACTGTATGTCAGTCCATAACCCAGTTTTTTAAACATTTACAAGCACCTTTGAAGTCAATTTGCCATAAAAGTTTCAGTTTGTGTACCAAAAACTAAGTACATAAAAAAAAAAGTATGGCATCATGGCAGAATTTAGGGCTACAGTGAATAAACTTCAATTTATTTTTCTGTATAAAAATGTCCATATTACCATGCTTATTAATGAAATTTAAGAAGTTATCACCTGAAGTAATCCTCTAACATTTAATTAACAACAAGTATAAAGTGATTTTAGCAGTTTAATAGCTACATTACAGTGCCTTCTACATAATTTCCAAGGAACCCACGGAAAAACCCAGGAATTTCCACACAGCTCTCTTGTGTTGATTCTCCACATAAAGCATAATTGGAATTTTTTACCCTTTAGGAAGAGAGCTTGGGTCTTCACGTTTTACATGACACCTACTGTAAGAATAAAAGATTAACTTTTTTCTGACATAAAAGTGTTCACTTTCTATTTACGCATTTATTCCTCTTTCTCTCTTCTGCTCACTGCTGCTAAACAAATATATACAGAACAAGTTTGAAAGCCCTCACACCTCGCCCTAAGTCCTAGCATACGCTGCTTTGAAATTTTAAACTGGAAAAAAGAAATCCTCCCATGTGCTGAGCAGCAGAGAACTGCTCCCTCAGTAAAGATTAATTAACTTTTCTACTGAACCACCATTCCAACGCCCCTAGCTGGTTATCCTGTTTCCTCTCCACCGCAGTCTTGGAACCCTCCTGCCCCTAAACTCAACAGGAGACCGTCAGCAGCCAAAGCCTTGCCCCTCTGTGCCCAACACCAGTCCCCAGCGCCTCCGCCTGCTCCGAGGCCAAAGCAGGTTCGCGAGCACGTCTTGGCTCCCGGGAGGAATAACACAGCATCAGCGCAGACTTTGTCCGAGCATGAACAGGCATGTGGCTTGGCTTCTCTTGACCGCAACTCTTATGGAATGAGGATCTCGTGAAGGTGAACAAATACTTTCAGGACTACGAGACCCACCAGCAGTAAGGTACAAAGTTGGAAAGAAACCCAAATTGCGTTCAGAGACAAATTTGCCTACAAGTTTCCTTCTCAGCTTGACCACTGATGCCGGCAGGACTTGGACAGGGAGCAAGGCCACCCACACTGCACACATCCACTTCCTCAAAATCACACAAATGCAAAATCTTAAATCTGACCTCAGCAAGACTCCCTCCAGTAGACATACTTTTACTGCTACAGGCTGTTACTCCGATTCTGAGCCTTAGAAATGAAAGGGAGTTTGTTATGGAGCTAAGAAATCCGTGAGTGCATTTGTGTATTATGTTTGGGCGGTAAGGCATGTGAGCTGAGGTTGGTCTGGATGTTAATGTTGGCTTAACTGGCAATTCCCTTGATTTGTAGTGACTGTGTTGATAGGAAATACAGCTAAAGTTGCTCAAGTGCGACTCAGCCAAGCCTTTAGTGTGGGATTATGCACACAATTTGCATTAATTCTGTTCTGAAACATGACAAAATACACTTCCCTTCTAGTGAAGTGTGCGGTCCTCAATAATATATAGCATTTCCAAGGGAAAAAACCTGGAAGCAAATAAGGGTTTGTGCGCTAGAATTAGGCTGCCGCTATTGCTGGAGCAAGGGTATTCCAAGAGATCTAATTCAACAGAGTAAGGATTTATTTTCTTTATTCCCATGTTTGCCTCTTCTCACGCATTAGATAGCTTTATATAGGACTTGGGTGTGCTTTTGGTCCTTTGGAGCTCTCTCTCATTCCAGATGGAAAGGACCTTTGGAGAAGAAGAAGCCAGAAGAGATGAATACGTAAGGCTTCTCCCAACAGTCAACAGACAGACTCTGCAAACCTAGATTTTTTTTTTTCTTCCCCCAAAGCACTAGAAGTCTGTTATAAATACATACACAGAGCTGAGTGAACCCAGAGATCCGAGCGCAGCATTCATATGTATCCCATCACATGGCACAGTGCAATGAAGATCGTAAAAACAACTTTAAACGAGCCAAAAATCTGTCTGGAAGCTGGAGACAGAAAGCTGCGTAACAATCACGAGCCAGTGAAAACACGGGAGTTACCTTACTGCCTTGTCCATCAAATCTATCGGCTGTTTAGCTAACCAGCATCTCATTTCCATCCTGGCTGGAAGCGCAGGTGTCTGCGGACGCTGCAGTAAACCCTGCAGCACGCAGACGCAATACAATCTCACCCTTCTCCTCACAAGGATTTTTTTCCCAAAGCTGTAATCACTACTTAACCCAAGCAGGGTGCTGCTGGCGAGCTGGCTGCGGGATACACCTTCTGTCACACAAACCCCTCCCGCGTACGGTGTCACCCCTCTGGCCTTCTGATGACACACCGTACCTGAAGAGATGAAGCCGCGGAATGCGCGTGCCTGTCTGCAGGCCTGATCAGTTCCAGATGATGTTCTTGGTTCCATAGTAACGTGCGTTGCCCTGTGGGTTTTTGGGTTTTGTGTTTAGTGTTTTTTTTCCGTTTGCTGACTGGAAGGAGTACAGAGGTGAAAAAGATATGTATTTTGTGGGTGGAAAGGGGATGGCTCAAAAATAGAAGGATGGGTGGTGATACCTGATTTGACAATCTCGCATGCCTAATCTCAAATCCTGCTGTCTGCCGCTGCTTGGAATAAATGCATTTTATGAGATGAAGGCTGATGGAAAACGGGCACTTTGCTTATACAAGCGACTACTTTTCAGTAAATTAAAGGAGGACCTTTCCTACTCACATTTGCATCTGAAATACAAACACATACTTGCAGAACTTGCATCAACACAGAGGTCCCAAGCACAATAAATACCACAGATGTGAAAGAACGTGTATTTATAAAACAGCATTTTGAAATACCTTACTTACTGCTGTTATTCAAACAATAAGTCACGGACGTTTTAGAACACTGGACATGGGTTTTGGTGTGGTATTTCGCAGCTTTCGTTACTTCACACTGAAGAATCACACTTTTCAATTGTTACAGCTCAGCCATTTCGTTTCTCTCTCCGTTTCCCTGCCACAAAAGGCCACTGCAACATCTCCCCAGAAATACCTAATTCCAGGCAGAGAAACACGAACTTGAATCTTGGTCGCTACCTCACTTTCACTTCCAGGTGCAGGAAACTTCAACTCAGCCCTCTAAGAGACCTTGGGACAGTTTTCCCAAAAAGTTGCTTAGACGGAAAGACGGGTTAAAGTTGTCCTAAGTTCAGTCCAAACTGTTTTCTCTTATGATGTACTTTATGTATGAATAATCACAGATGAAAAGTGAATAATTCTCAAGGATTTCCTGCTTATTTTTCAAACTGGCATTAATCCCTGTTTAATAGATAACATCTGAAATCAATTGAAAGTCTTGCACACAGAGAACCTGGTGGAAATGTATGTGTAAAGCAGATTTAACTTAGTATGTATCCCACTGCAAAATTTTGATCTTGCTTGCATGAGGGGTGCAGCTAAGTTACATTAATGACTGTTTTACTGTGTGGTTTTTCAAATCCACAGAGATGATTAAGATACAGTTTAAAAGGAACAGATACCCTAGATGGAAAAAAAAAATACTCAAGCTTTGTTTTACCTGACAGATACGTTTGCCCTAATTTACAGCTTCCCATCTCTCATGCATTCTGTCTGGGAAACAACAAGCTGCTTTCAGGATACAAACGTTAAAAAATACAGAGAATATATGCACAAAAGGAAAAACCAGTACAGAAGTAGACTGTGGGTTAAGAGCTATTTATGCAGTATCAGAAGTCTAAACCAGACTCTGGCCTGGCCATAAACTAAGCCCACGCCCTAAATGAGGTGCCAAGCCACAAAAAGCATTTGCGTCAACTGGGAATACAAGGAAAAGAAGGACTTCTAATTATAGGGCCTGGAAGCGGAAGCCCAGAGTGATTAGGAGTTTAGGCGCTGCTGTATGTTTATCTGGGAGCTTCCTCTCGCTCTCTCTCAGCCCGGCTTTGATAGATGAGGGTTGGCCTAAAGGGTGGGATTGAAGTTGCTGATGGTACACAGAGTTCTCCACAATCCGAAGGAGACAGAGACGGAATACTAAGGCTTCTGTGGCCTTGTAGGAACATAACTCTTTTCAACTAGGCGTCAGCTGGTTAGCCCAAACGGCAAAATTAGAGAGCAGCAAATCTCGGCTGGGTACTTGCTGTAAAATCTAGGAAACCTGAGTAGCCTAAGCATCTCCACCACATCCTATTTATAACACCTATCTAACTGCAGAGCTGTTTATTATACGCATACGAATGAGGTACACACAATTTCACTTTGGGTTTAAGTTCCATGAGTAACTTCACTTCAAATAACGCCATCTTTCGGAGTAACAAGGCTTTTTCCGCCTTGCAAAACAATGCCATTCCGTAATTACACACTGGAGAACTCAGCACGTTCAAGCTGTGTTGGATTTGGTTTACAAACACCAAGGGCACAAATGTCAGGAAGGCGGGCAGACATCTGCATGGAGGAAGCATATATTCAGACACACAATTCAGGAATGTAGCTCTTCCATCTCCACGCATGGCCACAGAGACCCGTGAAGCCATTGCACAAACAGTGCTAAAAAAAAAAAAGATGAACAACTTCTTAGATTTATTTTTTAAATATGAGCAGAGATACCCTGACATGTTCATGATGCTTTGTATGTTTTCACGATACAGGATCGGAGCGCTCAGCGGAACCGCACTGCCCTACAGGCACTCCTTCTTCCATCCGTACGCACATCGCCTGGCACTTCCCCCGCACGCTAACTGCGCGCGTTTCCCTTCTGTGGCGGCACTTTTGCAAAAACGGCCGCATACAAAGATGTGACAAAGTTTATGTGGTCCGTGGTTTTATGAAACAAGATGACCTGACCTGTGAACAGTAGCTTTATTTCTACTCACTTAACTCCTCTCTGAGGCTGATGCTAGTCAAAGTACAGCCAAATATTAGTGCTAGTAAGCCCGCGTGTGCTTCCAAGTGCAACATGCGTGCCGCAGTTACAAGATCGGGTCTCAAAATAAACTTAACTAAAAAAGGAAAATCTGGTTGTAACAACAAAATCTGCCCCAAAATAAAGTATATCCAAAATATTTAAAAACAAATTTTTAAAAAAAACAACAAAACACCAGCAAGTCAAAAGGAAGAGAAGAAAAATAATTATTTTGTGCATAAAGAATTACCTGTGGCTGTACCCTGGATATCTCCATATACCGTAACACACTGCGGACAACTACATATTAAATCCGACTGTGTGGAGCTTGGGGCGGATGCATGGAAAGCGTCAGACACTTACCATGCCCAACAGAGGGCTCAGCGGTACGCCCTACGTGCCAACACGCTGTTCACCGGCTTCAGACGCCGACTGACTACAGCTGATGGCCCAGTAAACGCTGAAACTTCACCAGGATGGGTTTCTCCCTCCCAAAAAGGAAGGGGCACACACTGAGGGCGGCTGGGTAAATGAGGGCAAAAGATCAAAGGGAACAGGCTCCCTTTTCTTTTAACCCTGCTTGTAATTCCTCCAAAAGGGATACAAATCCATAGGCACCGCTGGTACATTAGTGTTTTGGGGTTTCCCAGTTGCACAGATTGCAGTAAACACTTTTACTGCTGAAACACATTATCTTGGGTTTTTTCTTTTCATTACAGTGTTACAGAGAGGGGGTAACATCCCGACCTCCCCCCAGGTATACAGAGCTTTTCTAACTTCAAGATAGGGAATAATTTTACCCTTTTTATACAGTTGTGCATGTTTAATCCCCAAGGAAGTTAACAGCTCATTAACAATGCCTGCTGTGCTAAATGACTGCTTTGATAATTTTTATATATTTTAGAATGAATTCTAAATCTATCATGGCTCAAAACAGTAAATTCAACAATGGTGATACCCAAAAAACCCAATATGTTTCTTCAATAGATTCAGCATTATATTAAAACCTTATTTGCAAACCTTAAATTTGACAAATATTAACAACGTAAAGTTTTTATAAAAGCTGACTACAATTTCTATAAAAAGATGATGATAAAAAGGTGACTAAAGAACCACCCTTCAATAAATTGAAATTTTCTGCAGTGGTGTAGAAAGCAACCATGGATAATGTTAGATAAGGACAACTGTACATTTTTAATGCTTAAAGAAACTAAGATCATATTTCCTTTCGCACAGAAGCGAGGAGTAGGAGACTGCAAAAACTACTGAGACTGTTAGAAAAATTACAGAAACAGGACATAGTGAAAAAGAGAGGAGGTCTAAGACCACTTTCAAGGCCTCTTATCAAAGCAGACTTTTTGGTAGTAATGAAAAAAGTTATAAATGTTACGTAGATGGAAATTAAGTTTATCTCTATATATCTCTGCAGTAAAGGGGTTGGCGATGAAGCACAGTGATCCCACTCCTCCAGCAGCAGCTGATTCGCATGGAGACATCAATTTCAGGATAGAGAAATGTTTCCTATATTCCTCAAATCTCAGATCTTCAGAAGAGGAAATCGGCCCTAATCAAACCTGCTGGCAACTTCTGCCACTGGCTACTACTTTATCCAGGTTTGGGGATTAATTTCTTTGGAGATAACAGTTTAAAAGCTTAGATTAGAAAAAATATGGAACGGGAAGTTTTCTAAAGAGTCAAGTAGGGATGGATTTAAGCTACTGATAATATCCTTGTGAAATTTAAAACCAGGAGAATTAATGCCCTGCAAATCACCATCCTGCTCCTCTTTCAAATACCTTTCTTACACCCAAATGAAATGAGGCTGTATCGGTGTGATTACAGGATTTCATCTGCATTTCTCCTCAGATTCAAGACCCTGTATAGTGTGATTCCCAGGTTAAACTCACAGAAAACAGAATGATTTTAAGACTGTTTCTAAACAATACCTCTCTAAATCACAGCTATGTGAAATGCAGCTGTTTATTAAATAAAGAATTTAAATGATCAAGGATTTCCCAATTTTTCAATATAACTTAAAGTCTTCCACCTTTAGGCAGGGTATGTTCTAGACTTAGGCAAGCATTTCTATAAAGTTAAAATTAGATTTCCTGCGGGGAGGCATTTAAGAAGAGGGGGGAGGGGGAAAAAAAAGGGGGAATGTAGACAAATGGAACTAAAAAGTACAGAAGAAAACAGTATTGAAATTGTTTCATGGAAAGGGCAATCTCATTGATGTCCACCTGCCTAACTGTGATGAGGGGACAAATTCCTTGTCATCATTCAAGCATACTTGCGCCCAAACAGACTAGATTTTCTTCTCTCTGTAAAGTCCTCTTCTCTACACTTTTGCTGCTAAAAATTCCACTGTTGTCATTTTTCCTTCACAAACAAGTTGTAGAGCAATGCTAGCAAGCTGTGGATCATGAATTATTTCTCACCTTCTGGCCCAGCATATGTGATAGACACACAATATTTGTAATTGCAATTCATCGATTATGATGCCATTACATTAATTTGAATGCATTTGGCACTAATTCAAGTTGAAAAACAAAAGTCAAAATAAGCAGAGGAAAAACCAAATAATTACTCTGTCATTAACTAATTACAGCTTGTTTGACTCTAGATGACACATCGAGGAAGGTGATGTTCCGCAACGAGATTCATCTTGCAAACTCAAGAAGAAAGTTGCAGTCACAGAAGTCCGAGCACAGACGAGGTGCTGGTTGCAGCTGTATCAGTACCGCAATAAATCAGCTTCTGCAGCACTTGCCACTATAAAAGCCATCTCCAAGCCTTAACTAAACTACGTGTTTAATAAAAGACTGATTGTACACCTTTGGTAGGAAAACCAGAAAGAAAATAAAAATCTGTCAATTTGTGAGGCACTATCAATGCTTCCCAACAATCAAATGAGGTATTTTTCTGGCCACTTGCTCTAATCAATGGGAAAAGCTTCTACAGAGACATTCCAATTTAAACCTCTTTAACTATTAACTCAAGGCCACCATCACATTTCAATATAGAACATTTAAATAATCAGAAGAATTTCAGGTCCGTTAAAGGTGCAGTCAGGCATCCAAAGGGGTATACAGTTTAATCTGTTTTACTGCTGGTCCAACATTAATTTTCTCATTATTAATGGATGGAAAACCTCTTTGGTAGCCAAGGAAGCGTAATTATTTAAAATTTTAGATGTGTTGCATTTCACAGCTCTCGGCTGCTAAGCTGGCAGAGGCAACATTTCTGGAAAGCAGATAATTTATTTACCACAGTTAAAAGAAAAAAAAACCAAATATTTATGAAACAGCACCATATTTTTAGCTATTCACTAATTGAGTATTTTATTTGAAAAGTTTCTCTTTGACATTAAAATTACCAGAAAGAAACAACAACAACAAAAATCAAAGTACAAAAGTGAACTGAATTTGACATGTCAGTTACTGGTTTCAGCAACAGATTAAGAATTGGGGATCCTGTGTAATATTCCCCTCTGGCACTGAGTTGCTGTGTGTCCTGAGTGAGTGGCAGAGTCTCAATCCTTCAATTTTCCTAAAATTCACATTCAATCTCTAATGTTACAACTCGAAGCTCACAGGGTTCATTTTTAACATACCCAGCTTTTCTAATAAACTGGTTTGAAATTGTACCCATGCCTTCCATTTCTGTTCCTTGTTTTCCACCCTGTTTGCAAACTTCTTTTCTATCCCCTCTCCCTTGCACTGCTGGAATCATGCCACCATTCAATCAACTACCACAGCTTGAAAAGTCTCCCACTTCTTGGTCACTGAGCACTCCTTTCTTCCTCTCTAAACCTATTTCTTTGGAATCTTTCTCACCCTTTCTTGCCCTTACTCCGTAAGGATCAAGTCTTCCAACCTGTATCTTTCCTGTCTTACGCAGAAGCTATCCTGGTCCAAGAACACATCCCGCCCTGAATTTGCAAGGCAGCTGTTTGAATTTACACCTTTCTACACAAGAGATGTATGTAATCCATATGACGTGTATATTAGAACGTACCTCCCCCATCCCAACAATTTAAAAGTTGGTGCTACTACCAATTTGAAGCTGTACTTAGCTACAGCTACAGTAATTTTTTACCTACTTATAGTATTTCCAGTTTGGTTCTAAGGGTTTGTACTGAAAAATATTGCATCTTTTGCTCCCCCTAAAATGGTAAGAAGCCATGACAGAATCCTGTAGCTGGCAAACACTTCCATGAATACATTTAAGACGCGTAGAAAAAAGCTTTTATTGAAAAACGCTGTCCCAAGAGAAGACCACCACTGAGCTTTTGTAATAAAATATCCTTTTCAGATGCTGTAAGTCTAGTTATTTGCCTTAACAAACTGACAATTGAAGCACAGACTCTAAAAAAATTCAAATACAGGATAATTCTCATCTTTCCTGGCTACCCACAGGTACCTACTGGATTTTTTTGTAGATACAGTTCTTGGCAGTAAAGCCAGTGAAACAGAGAAATGTGACACAAAGCTTATAGTAGCGGTAATGAATGATTAGGAATTAAACAAGCTTCAAATAGATGCACATGCTGCTTCTCTTAACCAGATTCCTAAAGGTAATACAAGCAATAGATCCATTTATACGTACACTCCCAGTAACAAGGAACAAAAGCAAAAAAACAGAAGCTGTGCTGCTCATGAGCAGCGTCTAATGCTATAGTCCGAGTCCAAATTGGCTACTCCCAGATCAACAAAGGTAAAAATCTGAAACTGGGAGGTCTTGCAGTCATGTAATAAGTTACTGGCTTGTACTATTGCAGTTACTATGCAACTATGACTTCTTGAAGGAATTCATGTCAAAGGCTGTGCAAATGCACCACACAAAGGGAAAGGAGACAGCTCATGCATCCGATCGACATCCCGCTATACCACAGCGCCTGTAGTGCCTGGACCACCTCCTCTGGAAACCCCGGCAAGACAGATGTTAGCAACCCCGTACGGAGAAGAGGAGGCTAGGACCAGTTCAGATTTCACCAATTATCACAGGTGAAAGAAAAATTAAGACCTAAGTACAATTTCTCATTCTGCCTCTCTCAGCAGCTCAGCCTAACTGTCAAAATTCTGCACTACGCTAATCTGCAAAACTTGAGGCTTCTATAGAAAGTGAAACTACATGGACAAAAAGCACTGCAGTTCACATTGAAGGTGGACAGAACACCAACAGATGTCCTAGCATCCTCTAAAATCAAACACGGTATTTAAACAGACTCTCAGAATTAGTGGACCTATCTAAAATTTAGGGCTAATTTCTCTACATTTTGTCTACAAATTGTGAAAGTGACATATACACGTTTTCACATTCCACTTATTCATACAAATGCCTCCTTAAGACCCTGTGACTAAAGAGCATCACAATACTAAGCACAAAGCATGCAAAACAACACTCTCTGTAAACCAACCAACAAATAAGTATGTTGGCCCTGTGAAGACCAATTTATTTCGTTTATCTTCAGCAAATGACAGCCTAGTTCTGTTTTTGGATCAGCTGGAAGTTGTTCTTTCTTTGTGTAAGACAATCAATCATGTAAGTCATCCCAATTCAGTGGCACAAAAGAATCCATATCATACAACACATAAAATCAAAGGAAATACAGCCATGTGATTAGTTGCCACAGTGGAGAGCAGGCAACCCTCTAAATGTTCGTAAGGAATGGTGCCAGCTTTAAGAACAAAAATGAACTGTCTCAGATTTCTATAAGGGCTGAGAAGTATCTCAGCAACCTGGCAGCAGCACAGCCTACCGCCTGGAAAAATGCTAGAGTTCAACTGGAGGCGGGGGATTTGACTTCAGACACGGAGGTTATTCACCCTAACACCCACTTCCAGAACTGCTGCGTGAATCCAGCAGCCAGCAAGCGTGGAGATCTCTCCGTTGGTACAGCACGTTCTCTTCTTGCCTTACCGCTGCCTCCACCACAACCCTGTTGCCAACAGGCAACAAAAGGCATTTCTACCTATTTTTCCTACAAAATTCTCCTTCTGCAGCACGTGCCAAGGTGCAGCCAGTGTAAAAAAAATACAGAAAAAAAACGGGGTTGCCTGGGAGGGAAGGCAGCACACCCACACACAGCACACGCTGCCCGCAGCTCCCTTCACTGGTGGGACTGTGGTTCGAACTGGGATCCCACACGGCGTACGGCAGGGAGAGCAAGCGATACAAAACATACCTTCCCTTGCAAGCACGAGAGGGTCTGGCCTTCCTCCCCTCCACAGGGAGAGAAAAACTTACTGAGCCGTGCACTAGATAAATGAACAGACTATCCATTAACTAGTGAATTGCACAGAATTAAATTATGTTAGAGACAATAAAATGAATATGACTTTGAAGTGTTCATTAAAACTGTCACCAACCATCTAAAATTTAACCTATAAGCCACAGCTACTGTCCATCTGTCATACAAAAAGCTTGCCAAAAAACTCAATTAACCTGCACCATGATCAATAATTTAGACATACAGTAAATTTTTGTTTTAATTTGAATACCTACAATTGATTATAAAATATTCTCCTAGGCATGAAAAGAAACCAGCCAACTTGGTCACACTAAAAACTTTAGTGTTGGAGAACACGTAGGTATCAGTGACAAAAATCTCCGTAACTAGAAATTGATTTCTTAGGCAATGAACATACAGAAGTTTTACAATCACAAAATATATTATTTCCATTTAAAAACTTGATTGTATCAATACCTTCACAGTCTTTTTATCGTGATCAAAATCTCAAACATAGAAAGCAAAACTTGTGTTTTCTTAGTTGTGCCTTGACACACAACTCAACTTCCTTTTCTCTTTCAGTACCTCTAGGAAAAGGCAGCCTTTGGGTGAAATGCACATTTATTTCTGTGTCAAATGTAGTCCAATCAATAACTCAAGTTAACCTAAAAAAGAATATCCTTCTTTGTGTTTCATATTTCTATAAATCCCAGAAAATCCCAATTTTATGACCCTAAACCATACCAAATAAACAGAATCCATGTGTCAGCTCCAACACTGACTACAAATGCTGTGAAGTTCCTTTTTCATCTAATCTTCTCAAAACTTCTGTCCCACGTGAGCCACATCTTGTAAACAAAAGATACTACTGTAGGCAATATATTTTTGTCTTAAAAAATTAATAAAGGTACAGACAGAAGTAAAAAAGGGGAATTTGGTTATTTCCAGGCCTGTTGATAACATTTGCTATAGCAAGATGAGCAGCTGGTCTGGATTCAAAGGCTGAACCAACTGTTTCCTGTCACATCTAACAACCCAGCATCACTTAAAGTCTTAGCATTAGGAGGAACGTGAAAAGAAATTCTGCAGCTTCTATCCCTGTGGAATCTATATTATACCTTTCAGATATGTAACTTTCAAAATCCAAACAATCTACTTTTTACTTTCTTTGAAACACTAGTAAGAAATGTCTACATACCTTTCAGATTTAAATAAAAAATTAAAATAATAAAGTTATACATTTAGCTTCATTGTTTATAAAATTCAATTAAGCTTGGTATGCCTATAAAATTTTCTGTTTTCCTAGAAGGTGAAGGGGAAACACAGTTTATCATGAAATTTGGGTAATAGAAATGGTAAACATTAAGGTAAAAACCTACCTGTCTGGAACTGATTTCTGAAACACTGACCTTATTTCTTTCTTTAAGGATTCTATTTTTATTATATTATCTGTGGCTGTACAGAACTTGCACAAGCGTGGACAACAATATGTTCAGCAACTAATATCCACCTTTAGCACAAATAAAATGTCTATAATTTGCTTTTAAGTGTGGTGAAGTAAAGACAATTTCCTAAAATAAAACTACAGCCCCATAGACTCTAAAATTACTCTGAAGAGGATGTATAACAATTTCTATAGCATGAATAGATGTGTATAATTTACACACAAGTTGGATTTAATTATCACAGTTCATAAAAGCCTGTATACCTTAGATCTGTCAAACTGAAGAGAGGAATTCTGTCAGATTTTAACGCGGTAAAAATCTCTAAAAGGATCCTCCCTTCTGGCCTCCTGAAACTGAGATCCTTTAAGCATGCCCAGTTTGCTAACTGAGGGAAGCAGCAGACTCCAGGGCGCTTACAGCTGTGCGACTGCCAGACGTCCCACCGACCCGACTCCGCTCCCAGCCAGGAGGGACTCCCTCCTCACACCACCCGGGCAAGCCCTGCCCAACGCGCAGGCCCGAGCCCCCGCACGCCCTGCCAACACCATAAATGCTGCCATTAAAATATTTGTTTTAATTCTGACCTCAGAGTCACAGCTAATAAACAAGAAAGGCAACGAGAAATTGAAAAACAAACTGACTGCAGCTGTTGGACTGGACGTTTCACAACTGCGTTTAACTGCACCCTGGAACTCCACGGCCACGAAGAGAGGCCGTACGGCACGGCCTGCACGCCAGCTAGCCAACCAGGCACTCTTGGCTTCCCAGCCCGTTTCGCAGCGTTAGTCCGTCACGCAGGTTTTACTGTATTTTTAACTTTTCCTTCGAGATGTGGTCTGCCAGCAATGGCTAACTATTTGCTGGGGGTTTCTCATTAGGACATGTACCAGCAATGGACAGCATTTGTGTAATTTTTCCACAATCTTCCTCACGCACGAGAGGAACAGAATTTTTCTCTGTGTGGGTAACGCACGTTTGAATGTGTGTCACTCCCATTTACATGTATCCAGTGACCAGATGATTAATGCTTTAGAAACTATGCATTACAAAAAACACAGGAAAGAGAGATATAGAGGAGTGAAACATAAAACTTATGCTACTCTACTGCCTTCCCAAAACTCCCTCACCTACAGAAAAAAGAAAAAAAAACCATATTTTTTTAATATGTCTTTATAACAACCAGTGAAAATACTTTTCCAGACAAAAAACATAGGAAAGAGATATAGAGGAGTGAAACAAAACTTATGCTACTCTACTGCCTTCCCAAAACTCCCTCACCTACAGAAAAAAGAAAAAAAAACCATATTTTTTTAATATGTCTTTATAACAACCAGTGAAAATACTTTTCCAGAATGCATAGGATTATAAATACTAATTAGGTAGAATATCAGGAAGGAATCTGAACATACTTGAAAGAAATCCAGTTAGAAAAGGGAAAAAGAGGCCACATACTTCTAAAATTGTAGATGCAAGTAATCAGACGATTAAAAATTAGGGTAGGAAGAAAATGATAATTTCCAATTTATTTTTGAATATATTCTTTGAGCATGGAGGAAATACAGATAATTTTATTTAAAAAAAAATAGGACATTGTTGTATTTTTAAAATATGTAATGATCCTCCCCTTCTCAGTTTTCAGGTCTGTTATGTGAAAAGATAGGACAGACCAGCTCACAGCCCTCCAAAACTAAACACTAATTCCTTTGGGGGAAGGGGGGGCATATTTTTATCGCTTAAAAAATAAAAAATAACCTTTTTTTAAACATGTGAAAATTCAAAAAAAAATTCCAAATAATATAGTGGGGAAAAAAAAGGCAAAACAGAGCCCATGCCTCCCGAATCACACTGAAGTCATACTTCTCACTACCATCTCAGTCCAGGATAGTTGCAGCCAGAACTTTGCTTAAGTCCCAAGACCTTACATAAAAGTAAAACAGTGAATACTTTGGACCAATATTAAAAGGAACAGCAATAAACCAAGATATTTGAAGGAAGCTATATACAGACTTTTCCGTAACAGATCATGCCAGAGGTCTCTGTAGCCCAGTGTATTTATTGCCTTTAACAAGAGTGACTAGCAATCATCTCTATGTCTACCATGGAAAAGGGAACAAAGTGAATTAGTTTTAATGGACTACGGCTGACATCCGAATTGGTGAGGTTTTTTCCTCCTTTCTAAATCACAGCGTCTAATAATACAACATCATGAAAAACGAGGATGCTTGTATGGTTCCTTCAGTCTCCAGTCTAGACACTCTAGTTTAGACTAATCCAGTTTACCATTGAGCAACTCATTCTAATTGGTAACATTTAATCCTTTCCCTTCCCTCTCCTCATTTCAGACCCTGCATACACTTACAATTCCTGGCAGACTATCATCAACACGTTAAAAGCTTGGAGGCTTTTCTGTAAACATCTTAAATGAAGTAACCCCCTACGGTGTATTCCTTCCTTTTGTGAACTTCCAAAATTTAGTCCAGGGCACCTTCATTCAGATTTTACATAATCAGCTCTTGCCCATTTACATTACATACCAGGGAGGATTTTGCTGAAGTACTGTAATGACGATGACATACTGCGAATGGTTTGTACCTGCTTTCATATAAATGAAAATGTAAATATATATAAACACTATATACATTAAAAGTTTAAAGCCTCCCAATGACAAATTCTTGCTTAATGTTGCACTGACAGAATTAACATCTTAATAACCAAGAAAATATTTTCCAAAGGTTTTTATCCTGGCTATGTTTTAATTACAGTAAAAATTCAACCATAATAAAACCACAACTTGGCATACATACTGCGGATCTACTTTATATAAATCGCTACTGGTTGTATGATTGTTACTGGTTGTACATAACGAACGTTTCTAAATATCTTACATGAGGAGCATGGAAAAGGCCAAATCACCATTGCAAGAAATGGTGGAACGCTGCGTTATGCTGCAAACAACAGTAGCATGTATGTTCATCAAAAAACAGAAATAATGCAGGTGGCACTACCTGCAACTCAGTGTAGCTAACACCCCCCTAGATTATTTTTGTGTGGCAGGGTGTGTCGACTGTAACGCTATAAAGCCAGGCTTTGTTCCCGGACCCAATCAAAAGGTATCGAGATTTTCATCAAAAACAACCCCGAGAAAAATACGATGCATAGGTTTGGGAGCATATCTACACAGATGCAGTCTGAAAAATTAATCTAAATTCTGTAATGGGAACTAGTAATTGGGACTAAATTTTTGTCTGGACACTCTGTCCACAGTAAACGGGCCTTCAATTCATTCAAAACTGAATATTCAAACTAAAATAAATCAAGCCAACGTTAACGCTAAGTAAAAGCATCCACACAAAAGCTTAATGTGATTTTTCATTTAATAAGTGAATTAAAGTAACTGTTCTTAGAGTCTCTTTGTAAGTATAAGCCTCTTGTTTCCACTACATCAATATACATGCCAGAGGTACATTAATAAAGTTCCCAGCCTATTAATATTACTTCACTTCCTTGCGTTATTTATTCTCATTTGAAAAGTTTCAATAAAAGGCTTAAAGTCTTCCTAAAAGCTAGAAGCTGCTTCCTTTGTTCAGAAATGAAAGAGTGGACATGGTGCTCTCGGCGCTGTCTGCGGCAGCTGCTGCGCACAGACATCAGCTGGGTGATCCATGAGGCACCGAATACTCAGAACGCAGCTCGTTTCCCTCGCGATGCTTTCTATGGGCTACGAGCTGTGACTTTCTTCTTCGACGTGGGTCCTTCCCGACGCGGCTGCAGAACTATCACTCTCCTCCCAAGCAGCTGAGAAGCAGGGCCATGGTCTAAAGACATCCAGCGACTGCCACGCACAAGGCTGCGTGTTTGCAGCCCAGCTTAAGGTCTATCAGCCACAGAGTTTATCCCCCTTGTTGGCCATTGCCAAGCTGCATGAATTATTCTGCTGGCAGGAGCCCAGTTCTGGTCATCACCTGGGCCGGGGCCCTGCAGCTCCTTCCTCTGACACGAGGTCTCCTTGCCACACGCTGCGCTGCCAGCGTCACGCCATGGGAAGGGGTTGTGGGAAAAAATAAACAAATACCATGTGTACGCAATACTTGCTAAGTGAAAATACTGCAAAATCAGATCCCTTTTTCCTGTTTCTGTGCAGCGTAACTTCCACGGCACGTGGCGATGCTAAATTACTACTATAACATTCATTTAATATATTCAGTATTGGAGGGATGTCTGAAAATAAGACACGAGTGCTTCGGATGAAGGACCCTCTCTTCACCTAACTCACAGAAGCAACCACTGGCACACAGAGCCTTCTGGAAATAAGTCACGGTTTTGGCATATAACAACGAAAGCGTATAGAAATGCTGTTGGTTTCCTATGGGAGAAAAGGGTACATTAAATACTCGTATTCTAGCAATTAAAAAAGAAAAGAGAAAACCCGGAACGGTACAAAGTCACCTGAACTTGAAAGGCAGAATCAGATCTCTTAAGCACCCTCCCAAAACCAGCACAAGAAGGCTGGCCAGGCGAAACGCTGTCAACCAGAGCTGACAACACAACTGGCAGAGAGAAGGGATTACGGCAGCTCACATCGTAATTTTTATTTTTGCCACTAGAATAAGGACCAAGTTAGCATTTTGTGCCTGTTTCCCAAAGATTCGATCTGCAACAAACGGCAAAGGAGGACCGGCTCTTTTTCACTTTTATTGAGCTACTACACATCTTACCTACCAAAACGAAAAACGTTAAGGAGAGGCAATAACAATATATGCAGGGACTCGGCTTTTCAAAATTCCATAGGGCTAAGCTATTTTGGGGATGAGATGCCTGGCCACAGATTTTCAGCTGTATTACAAATACTCCTCTTCCCTGTGACCGTTTCTCCCCCCATCCCCCCAAAACAAAAAAAAAACAACAACCCAAAAAACCAAAACCATTCCAGCAACCTACTCTCCCTAGTAAATCATCACAACTTTTTTTGAAAACTAAAATTTGATGTATACAGGAAATCACACAGAAAACCTAAACTAGCAGGAACTGAAGTTTTTCTCCTTTACGGTTTTGGGTGACTTTTTTTTCCTTTCTAATGTTAAACATGATTTGCCTTATGTCTTAGAGATTTTTACGGTCTCCCAAAAATCAACTGACTCGGAAGCAAGCTTTTATTAACATACGGGTCTGGAAGGCATACACAGGGACATGCTAGTCAGCGTTAAAAACCAAACCCAAACACGGTGCCTCCTAAGTATACTCAGAAACACTATTTCAAGCTTATTATTTTATTATTCAACCAGATTTTCAGAGTAGCCATAGATCCAATACAAAAAAGCTAACTATATGCCAAGTTTCTTCTTTCTTCGAATACCTCAAAAACAGAAAAGAGAAAAATTCAATAGATTTGCCTTGAATTTAAACAAAAGGCAGCTCTAATGCCAGAAAAAGTCACTGTAGTAATTACACAGCACAATGAAATGCTGTGCAGAAACACCCCTGCTTGTTCTTTCATGATTCTGCCTCGTAACACAGCTGCAGTAAGAAGCCGCACGTACAGCAAACTCTCGTTGCCAACTGACCCCTCTCAGAGCGTCGCAGAGAATATTTACCCTGTTGGGAAGAAAAAACAACTCCCAAAGCCTCAAAACCAAAGCAAAACAAAACAGGGGTGGAAAAAGCGACTCTATCCACCAGTAAGACTCCTGCCATTGTTTGCAACACTTCCAAGCCGGCCCATAACAACATTTTTTGGACACCAAGTGCAGTAAAGGATTTTCTTCTTGGTTTCAAAAAGAAAGATGAGGGAGAAAAAAAAAATTACTGCCATTTACTGCCATTAGCAAGTCTTACCTTCCCATGGAATTATTTCCTGACAATGCTAAAATGAAGCAATACATTACCCCTTCCCAAGAGCAAGTATCACAATGATACTTGTAAATGACGCACTGCTATTTTGTCACTATTAACTCATCCCTAGAAAGCTTCTTGTTAGTATGAGAACACAAAGAGTAGAAACCCAAAAAATGTACTTTACTGACAACTGATACTTTTAAAATAGGCTTAAAGTGGCTGTGACACTGTTCTACTGGTTTACTACACAAAAATCATAGACCTCGCTCTTCCACATCCATCCACCTTCAATGGTTTCCAGTGTCAGCGGTGGTTTGGTTTAGGTCTCTTTTTCAAACGCGGTCCCATACGTTTTTACAGACCTGAATACCTGTGGAGCTCAAAGGCCCCTGGGATGAGACATGATGAAATCAAGTGATTTAATCAGCCGTAGAGAATGAAATAGTTTACTGAAACAGATCTGTGTTCCCTGTTGCCGTTATAGCAAGAATTTGCAGTTGCCGTGTTCTAGTGCAGCATCACTACACAGTAACATGGTTTTGCACTACAACCAGCCAACAGGTGAAGACAGTCTCAAAAGCCACCTCTTTTTTTGTTATTTTCTGTAGTCAGATCAGCCTGACTGCCAATACACCATCACATAACAGATTACGATGATGCTCCTTACAACACTGGCTTCAAACAAAATTCTGCCTTGATGTTAAATAAAGATTAGGGAATCCTGTGTTAAGTGCTGCTTTCATACAGGAAGCAGCTGAGGCACACATTTCAACTGTTTTGATACTGCTGTACCCCAAACATGCAGTATGATTCAATACCTTGCTGTGAATCATCCCTCCCGCAGGTATCTCATAACATCCGTAATTTGCAATCAGTTCAGAAATAACACCAATTAGAAAAAGCATTCTGCCATTAAGTATCTTACTGCACCATTAGATCCAAGGTAAACATCTGCTAGATCATATACAAAGGATGGTAACTGCAGTACCTGACCAAACCAAAAGAACTTGAGTATACTGCACATAATCCAATAATATGCAAATATATCTTTCAATTTATAAAACAAATTAATTTGCTTTTGCATAAACATTGTTTCCCTTAAATTCATAGAGTCATAAAAATTGTCTTAAGGCAGCATTTAATTATATCTATAAAGCACTCTAATTTAAGCAGCTGTATTTATTTCACTTAATTAACATCGCTCAAGTCTAGGTATTAACCTTCTAAAAGAAAGCAAAGCAGAAATGTTACTATACTGGAATCAGCATAGTTATTTCTCAGTTAAATGCAGAGAGTTCCACAAAAAATTCTTGTATCAGAAGAAAATTCAGCCAGATGAGAACAGAGTTTTCTATGTCAAAAAGCTCGCAGTGAAAATGCTGTGAACTGCACACCACCACTAAAGTGTTCTGACACAACAGATGGGATGTCAGATTAAGACCAACTGGTCACAAAAAGTGAAACGACAGACATTTAGTTTTATTCTTTGAAATATGACTTCTCCCTCAAGATCTTCATGGCATTTGCCACATTTTAGAAATGTTAATTTAGGCAAGTAGAAGCTGTTAATTCACTGGCCATTTCACTGACTACTGTGACGAGTGAAAACATTTCTTTTTTGCTGTCTATCAATAGAATAATAAACATTTTCATTGTCAAATTAATAAGATTTATTAACAGATTAGATCAGTAGTGATCTACTGCCCACAGTTATTGTTCATTTACAAGGAGGAATGAGAGGAATATATACTTTTGACAAGTTTATTAAAAGTATTTTTGGATGATACGTGAATTCACTCAGAAGAGAGGACAGAACTGGAAACTTCACCAACAAAACACGTAATGGCAGTGGAAGTTACTTTAAAAAACAGTGCCAGCAAAATGACTCAGTTTCATATTTATGGAGTACAATTTAATACGTGTGCTGATCCTCTGGATACCTGCATATCAGAACATCTGGATACCTGTGGCTGGCAGAATACCCATAAGAATATAATTCCTTAGTACTTTGCTACCTCTGAAGTAGTAGACTGAATTTTCTCATGTATACCATAGTGCAACAGTT
This sequence comes from Eurypyga helias, assembly GCF_000690775.1. Taxonomy (NCBI): domain Eukaryota; kingdom Metazoa; phylum Chordata; class Aves; order Eurypygiformes; family Eurypygidae; genus Eurypyga; species Eurypyga helias. The sequence continues at coordinate 33,948 of NW_010260214.1, forward strand.
GCTGAAGTTCGAAAAGACAAATTAACCAGCGTATGACACACTCCACACTCAACAGAGCAGGTCAAAAGTCCTAGGAGCAGTCAGTAAATATCTGCACGTATCACAGTGGTATTTGCAATTCCTCCACAGCAATGGAATGCATACCTATGATATTTTACTGTCTTCACCTTGTTTACAGCTACCACCTTAAAACAGCAAAATAACTTACCACTGGGGTTAAAAGCCATGCAGCAAATAGGCTTTTCATGTGCAGGGAAGTGGGCCACAATACCATCGCTATCAGAGTCCTCACTGACAAGTACCTGCATAACATTAGTGGAGACAAAGGAAGGTTAGGAAATAAAAATACAGCTAAGAGAGAACACCAGCTTACTGATACAGGAATACACAGTGGCATGAATTAGAAATAAAACTGCATGTGAACTATACACAAACAACTTTCTGCATTTTTTACAGATAAAGAGACATGAGATGCGTTTCAATCATCTATTAACTAGAAAGGATTATGCACTTATACCTGGGTTCCCTAATTATCATACTCAAATAAGGCAAAAGGGAAAAATATTACTGATTTGCTCCATCGAGTATTAATGGCTGCACAGAAGCTGATTGCAAAAGAAGTCTGTACGCAGTGAACCAGGAAGCTTCACTGAAGGGTTCCATTGCTGCTGGCTGGCTGTGACCTCCCGGTACGTCTGTAATGGAGAGGGCCTATGACTCGTAAATTTGGGACAGGAGCTCTCCTGCTCTTTCAGCTCTCCCATGGGCAGCAGCTCTCATTCCCCCAGACTCCGTGGCAGCGTGAAGTTGTAATAATGAATGGAGACTGGGTGAGATTACACTGAAGAGTGCACACAGCTCTTCAACTGTAAACAACTAATCGTTTTCTCCAAGCAATAACAAAAATCAAATAATAGAAAGAAAAACAAGCAGCAGCATAGAGTTTTTCAAAGAAAAGGGAGTATTTAACCATTACATAAATCAATATTTTCTTTGGGAGGATTCAAAGTATACATGGCAAATGAGCAGAAAAACGGACCACAAACCCAGTCAAAGAAAGTGGGTTTGCTTTCCGCCAGTTAAATGGCTGAGAACACTACAGCTTGAATCCAGCTAACAAATGGTGATGGACTTGAGGTATCTGGATTTCCAAACGACACAAGAAGTGCTAAGGACTGGGGGTGTGTGTGAAAGCAGCTGCATTGTGAAATATGCAGCTAACAGCAATTTTCTCCATCTTAAAATTGCCTCAATGGACGTTAAGTAACAACATTACAAAGATTGTTAATGAAATCCCCTTTAAAAAAATCATGATGTTGTAAAGTTTGTGAACGAAAAAAAGCAACTGAAAAGTAGGAGATTCTCTGCACAACAGAGGGAAATTAGGAGAAAAGGGAAATATCTGGACTAAGATCTGTGCTGCACAGCATCTTCTGGAGAAAAGGAGAAAGGATAAGTTCTTGGTTTTTTTAAACAAAAGGCTATTTGTAGTTGATAAAACTAATTGGGCCAAAGGAAGGCTGACTGACACAAGACATACCAAAGGGCCTCCGAAAGGACACAGCTGGATTAGAAAAGGACAACAAGGATGATCAGAGATAGGCAATAATGGCTGATGAGCCTGCTAGGGCCTATCATCTCCCTTTGGAAAAGGGAAAACAGCAGGTATGACAGAAGCCTGTATTGTGAAAGGAGTGAAAAGAGAATAGTTCTTATTTCTTCTATAACATAAATAATAGAGTACACAAAACCAAGATATCAGGCTGCAGGTCCACATAATAAAGCTTCATTATTTTTATATACCAAAACATTGTATATAATGATGGATAAATGTGGGAAACTTTGGACTGCGATAACTTTGGCAAGTTATGCAACTGCTTCATGCAAAGCTTACTATTCTCATTATCTGCTAGTCAGTTATCACAGCTCCAGCTAGAACTCATAAATCCATGAAGCTACAAGGGTTACCAATGTCTAATTGCATGAAAAGGAAAAGATATTGTGAAAGTTACAGAAGAGCACCAAACTATGTGTGGACAAAACATATGCAAGAGCGGTAAAAGTATTTTATTTCTTGGTTGCATCATGTTAAAGACTAAATTAGGTAGAACAATGGGAAAGATTTGTCAGAGAAGCTCTTAATAAAAGGGTTTCTGTGGTAAGCAAAAACCATCTTCTTAATAAGATAGGGCAAAATTTCCTATTTCAAGTTCAGAATAATTTGTCTGCTACTTCCAAAGTAATCTGAAACGTTTTTAATACTTCCTATTCCTAACAGATATCAGAATAATTTGAAGATATTTTTATGCTTCAAAAAGAGAAATCATCTTTAAATGTTTAAAGAAGTCACGTAATATGGATGAAGAGGCCTGCGCCTGACTGACTTGAAATGTTCAAATTACTTGGCACCGTCACATAAGCACGATTATGGTTTTGCTTTCCGTTGTCAGCATTTCGTGCTTATTCCAGAACCACTAACCAAAGGGTCTGGAGATCTTCCTAAGAGCTATTCAAAGAAACAGTGTTCTCAGCCTATATAAACTGCACTAAATAACTCCTATACATCATCTTTTCACAGCTTCTACTTTTAGGTAACTTAGTCTTACCCTCAACATCTCACCCTAATTAAAGATACATGATAATGATAAAGTAACATCATAAACCAGCTTTACAAAAAAAATCGTGTTTTTTTTCTTTTAAATCTCATCTGTTAAACAAAAATATTTAATCTAGAAATGTGTAGGTATCAAAAGTATCTAAATCATTGCTAAAAACCATTATATAGCATAATATTTCACATGCATCATCCTCTATAGACTGTAAAGTAGATTAGTTAAAAAAAAGCACATGCTGATTTAATGATAAATGCACCACTACTATCATCCCTGCAACATAAAACCCCTCTTCAACAGCCAAGGAACACTCTGGATGGTAAGATGACCTTTAAATATTTTTCCTCTGGAAATACAATACAAAGCAAAAAATTTTACAACAGTAAAACTGTGAAACACCTCAGACATACCGATTTGAGAATACAATAAAGCCCAAAATCTATTATTTGCATACTATGCTAACTGTTTCCATGCTTTAAAATGTTTGGGTTTCTGTTTTTCTTTCTCTCCAATCACTGCTTAAAATTATCTTCCTGGAAAACACACCCTTTGTGTTTAATCTAAAAGGAGTTTTTAAAAAACTTCACTTTTCACTGCAACACTCATTTGCAGATACAGCAAACCAGTCCTTATTTTGGCTGTTATATGATTCCATTGTTGATGATGGAAATACGAGGAAGAGGAACTTACTTGGCATAACATCCAAACAAGAAAGAAAGAAAATCAGCTGAGCTTGTGGACCCTAGACACCCCTGCCTGCCCCCAAGCCTGGCTCACGAAGAGCTTTCAGACTCAACCTAAAATGTTAGTCTCCTGCATTAGCCAAAGTAAGAAAGAAAAAAAAAAAAAGAAAGAAAAAAAGAAAAAGAGCTCCTACAAAAACACTGTAATTACTCAAAAAACTGGAAATCCTTGAATAGTGGAGAACCTGAAACGCAGGCTGATGGTGCCATCTGCTATCTGCCACTCCTACCCACGGCGGCCACAGAACGGACATACTGGTTGCCGAGACACACACACAGAAACAACACTTGCTTGTGCAAGGTATGGTGAAGTTGAAAAAAATACTCTTCATCTTTTTAAAATCAACACAAAATCCTTGTAAAACAGAGAAGTGGTACTTTTTAAATAACCAGGTTGGATTTAAATCTTCAGGCTGCATTGCAAGATTGGTCATGTCCTTCCCCTACACTTGTGCAGTGGACAGCTGGGAAATCAACATAAAAAAATCCTTGTAAAACAGAGAAGTGGTACTTTTTAAATAACCAGGTTGGATTTAAATCTTCAGGCTGCATTGCAAGATTGGTCATGTCCTTCCCCTACACTTGTGCAGTGGACAGCTGGGGAAAACATACATCACTTTTCAAAATTTCAGCACTACAAAGAAAGGAGAAAAAAAATATTAATTGAACTACATCAGTTGACTTAACTACATCATCAGCCAAGAAAGAGCCTCTTTGGAAACATCCCTTCCAAACCTGCCACAAAACGAAAGCCTGGGTCACGTTTCAGTTTGCGTAGCTCTCAAAATCACAGCGTGATTTTCATCACCATATACAACTTCAGGAAAACAAAATCATGCTGATCTAACACAAGATGCTTTATAATGGAATACATTGTTTTCATTATTAGAGATCTTTACATAAATAAAAGATGTTGTGCCTCTGTACAACAGGGTTTATATAAATTTGGACAGATCAAATAGCACAGATTTTGTGCAAAAATGAAGACTGGACCTCTACCGTGATGAAGAAATATTCAAGGCCTCCATCACACAGGCTTCACAACTTCTAGAAACCACTTCTTGCAAAGGCTGAAGTGGAAGATGCTACCTGCCAAGGTGCTAGAGAGAATGATGTCAGTAGGCTAAGAAATGGCACATTTAATCAGTACTGACACTACAACTGGTTCCTTTTGACCAGTTTATGGTTTCTTACCACTGAAGAGAGCAGAATTGGAAATTTTTCTTGGAAGACAAAACAAATTGCCTAATATGCATGTAAGTGCTGTCAAAAAGCTCAAAGGAAGCCGCTCATTCAGCTTCCTGATGCACAGGGCAGACAAAGCCCACAGGAATCCCGAGGCTGCAATTTGTTTCATCCCAAACAGGCTTAGTTCTCCAAGGTAGTGGCCTCCAGCCACTCTACTATTAAGAGTAAAAGACACTACAAAGTCTCTCACTGGGAAAGGTTCATAAATCTTAGCATTCCTCTTATAACTGCATAGTTCCCGAGGTTCATAAGGATGCGCCAGTATCTTCCTTGCAGAGTTCCCTACCATTACGAACAAAAACATCATTTTAAGAAAAACAACCGACAAGAAACAAGCACTCGGACTGTTCTACCAAGATGGCCTTGCCAATGAGCACTCAGCCTGTTTGTGATGCCCCAACAGTTGCGTATCGAGAGCTGCAACGTGATTTTCAAACGAGCTCCCCCAGCCAACAGTCAGTAGCCGGGCGTGCTGAGCCAATGCTGCAGCGCTCACGCCAGCTCTACTGAAGTTCAACGGAACCCCGTAGGTGATCGAAGGTGAATCAAGTCCTCTTTATCTTACTCTAAAAGAGAAACAGACACAACACCTAAAGGATCATTACATTTACCATCAGAAAAGCATGTTTGCTTGAGGGCAGGAGATGGCTGAAGCCAAAGCTTTTTTTCCTCCTGTGCCATATTTTTCTTCATTCGTTGTATTTTCCCTATTGCTGAACAGAAGCCACTGGTAATTCTGACTTCAATTATTTTAATCTTTAAAGGCAAATTACACCACTTATCCCAGTGGAGACATGTTTTTAAATAAAACATGAAAGTAACACAAATACAAATGGACACAAATCTAATCAAGAAAGTCCTACTCTTAATAAAATTAAGAAAGAATAATCCCATCATCATAAAAACATACAGGTTTGGCAATATTTATAAATAGGAATTTCATATAATAGAGAGGTCTTTGCATGCGTACTTATTGAGATCTCCACTGATTTCAACAGCTTACGTTAGTGTAGGGTCCGCCCCAGCTCATACGCACAAAACCCAGCCCCCTCCACACCAACCCCCCCCAATTAGCCTCCCCCAACTTATAGCTAAGGTCAAACATCAGTGGAAAAGGGCTAAAAGTGATAAATCTGTGGCATTAACTAGTGCACTCCTTTTAATAGAATCCAGCATAAACTCAAAACAGCCTCGCGCTCAGCCTGAACCATTTATCTGAGACAAAAATGTCTTCTTGACAAAAAACAGATCTCCTTTAATAAAAGTAAGGCAGACAGTATTATGCTCTGAGGGAATCCTGTTGCTCTTTTTATATTTATATATAAAAAGAATTCTTCTGTAATACACGTAGATATAAAAAGTGAAGAAAACTGATGCCAAATATATGAGCATCAGAACATGAAATTAGCCTTTGTGAAAGCTGTTCTTAGAAATAAAAGCACTGGTGTTAATGACCGGTGGAATTACGTATGTAGTTAAAGTTTTATTATTGTATACCCTTTATTCTTTTAGCTCCTTTTGCTTTAGACCAAAGTTTCACAACAATTCTTGCTCACGATAAGCATCTTTCTTTGGTCCCATTGTTATCAACTCCTTACCAAATGAAAATGAACTTTTGAAACTGCAGCAGTCTGCAGTTTTTTTCTGAAAATTCCTCTTTAATGCAATAAAAAGTTAATAGGGAACAGGAAAAAAGCACCAATCGCATTTTAAAACATAAAAAGATCAACATGCTATCTTGTTTTTAAAAGTTATTTGAAAAATACTTCCTCAGATATTTTCATGTGCTCTGGATGAGCTGTGAAAGCAACACAGTGATATCTCATCAATCACGCTGTTCTATCAAAAGCATTAAGAATCAAGTTTTGTATTTTTAAATGACCACATATTTCTCTGTCAACTGAATGTTAGATGTTTAACAGATTTACGTTCAGTCACAAAACCGGCGACTTTTGAGAAAGGTCATTATTGCAGACTACATGTGGGTGGCCCAGTTGATGAATTAATTAAGAATACAGAAACAAAGGTCGAAAGAAAATAATTTTTCTTTAAAACTCAAGCCACTAAAGTCTTACACATTTAATTCCAATTACTGAAAAAGAGGACATCTGTACAGCTTTAGTTTTATCCATTTCAACTAATTAACAGAATCAAATAAATAGTCATTACATCCAACTGAAAAGCTTGCTAACACTTCATTAGAAGGAATTTTAAACAAGCACACAACCTTGTTAACATATTTTGGCGTACCACAAAGTTACTTGGGCAGCTCGATAATTATTTTTACTCCCTTTACAAATATATTATGACAGCCAACTTCAGTAATCCCACATTCTTTTGCATTTATTTAATTATTTCATAATTCAAATTTTCTTAAAATACCACTGATTTTAAAAGTAGGCGCTGGGTATGGGTAGGAGATTTCACCCCAATATCTATTTTCATAAGGTTTATTAAATTATTTTCCCTAAGATTTAATCCTGCAAGATGACATTAGAAGATCTCTGTAGTGTTTAATTGTATATTTTTCAGTGGTAAGCTAGCATTTCAACCTCTGCCACGGTAGCACAGTGCATTTCATGAAATTCATTGAGTTCCATCTCGCATACTGGGTAACTTTGAAATGGCAGATATAATAAAAAAATTAGTGAAAACCTAAAGCTGTAGTTAATCCATCTGGCTAATGTCCAAAACATCTTCCCTAATCATCCTACTGGCAGATACATCTATATGTTCGTACACATGCACTGAGCAGCTCAGTCCATCATTAAAAACTGTGTTGCTGTGCTCAAAGGGACAAGCACATGCATCATTACTCTGCAAGCCTTTATGTATATATATATATTTTTAAAAAACCCATACAAAACCCACTCCTTCCCTGAAAAAAGTGATTATTTCTCCTTCGAAAGGACATGCTTCCCTTAGATTCACTGCTCTCTTCTTCCATCTTCTCTTTTAAAAACAGATTTCTTCCCTTTTTTTACTACATGTTATCTTAAAGATATATTTTATTAGTTGGAAATTGCTTTATTTCATTACAACACCCAAATTCTAAGTTAGGCTGTACAGGTAGATAGAAATCTTTATTGACCTGAAGGAGGTGGGGTATTCCATTTACATTAGGAGTCCACTGATGACAAGAAAATAACTCCCTTCTGCTGCTGAAACTGCCCTCACTTACAGTCAGGCTGACAGCCTCAGTACGCCACGCACCCACACGCAGATGTGTTTACAGAGTTGCTAGATAAACCTCTGATGAAAGGCTACAAGGCTTTGTAATCATTAGTTCCGACCAGAAAAGACTTGGTAGGCATTACGAAGTGGTTTCCCAGCCAGTTTGGCAAGACTGACCCTTGTAATGGGCACAGGCATCCAGCGGCTTCCCCACCCAGCAGCAACGGAATCCTCCAACGCAGGCACCGTCACCATAGAAGCGTGGTTCTGTGTACCCACCCGGACCTTGTTTCCCACCTGGAATCTGCGAACTGGGATAAACCAGTAACTTCAGGAAAACCACGGGCACACAGCAGCAATAAGCCAGACTAGCCTACGCAGGGCATGGCTGCACCGCTGTACGGCAGCTCCTTTCTCCAACACGCAGGTGAGGCAGCCAAGCTGCTCCATCCCTCCCCCACTTCAACCACAGTAATAATGCAACGCGGAGGACGACGTCCAGCAAAGCAATTTGCCACAGAAAAGTAAAATCATTTGAGACATGAATACAACGAGGAAGAATCAGTGCAGCTTGGTCACCCACACTTCAAATCAGCACGATGCTTAACTCCGAGTTTATACGAAGCGCAGAAGCAGTCACATTAGCTCAGTGAGATTACTCGCATCCTTTAAAGGTCAGACTTGCTAAAACGCTTTCCTGAACTGAAGCTTCAATCAATTACGCTATAAAAGCTAGCCAGGACTACCCAGCTAGTACAAACAGGAGCCAGCTAAACCAGCATGTCATTTCTTGCAGGCTTGCCTGCTTCTGCCAGCACACAAGCACAGGATCACTGCCAGGATCCTTGGGACGGATCCATTCACACAACCGCCAGAATCAGAATCTGCCATGTTCAAATGAGGCTGTGTGCACAAAAACCTACATTTCCACCTGGCAACGAAGCACATCGCATGGACAAGAACTCCTCGGGGATTGTGAGCACACACGACGCCCCTTTACACTGGAAGGTTCTTTCCTGGGGCAGTGTTCAGGGACAGGCTTCAGTTAAACCATGTACAAAGTGTATTTAATTTTAATCAACTTTCTTTTTGCTAGATGCTCATTTCAGTAAGAAAATATTGTTAACAAGTCTTCTGTACCATAAAATCTAACAACACAAGAGAAAGAATTTCATTTTTCCTGGAAAAAATAATGTAATGCTAATTCTGAAAGTAAATCTCAGCACTGAAAATAAATTAATAATTCAATAGCATTTTAAAACTTCAGATCACAAAAATATGAAGGCAAGACATACCAACAATTAGGATATCTAACTTAGAGCCTCCTTCCCTAGAGATTCAAAACAAAAGTCATTTTACTAGAACTGATGGCTTATTTATGTTACAGCAGCAGTATTTGGACAAGGCAAGCGTTATCGTTTTTACAACTACTTTTCCATAGTGCCCTTTAGGCTTGATAGCTCCCTATTATTGTTAGGGTCAGAGGACAAGTTCATAAAACCTCTAAATCATACATAACAAGACTTAAAAACCTAAGATATATCATTTTTTTTCCCCTAGGCCTACACAGAAGAATCAAAGCACAGACAGTGACCATCAGAAATAATGACCACATTAAACAAGGCTTCATGAGAAATTTATGAAGCAGAATTTTTCTGTCTCTGTTTTCTGGCAGTATACGAAGAGCCAAAAGACCTTTTTTTCCAGGAAACAAAAACAAACCAACAGTGAACAGACACATTTTAAGACCTGACTCTAAGCTTTTGAGTAACACACGTTCCTTTTTCCATCCCCCTCTTCCCTCCCCCCGCTTTAATTTTAATTTTGCGGGACAAGGCCTCTAAACGTTATATGAATAATGCCCTTTCAGTGTAATGTCACTTGGCTGAGTACTTCTGAACTAATTCTCAGAACAACCACAGCTCAAACTGCATACACAGTTTTTGTTTGATTTGTTTTCAAGTAAAACATTTTCTTTTCCTGTCAGGTAAGAAAAGAAAATAGCATGACTACTCATTTGCCATGAATACTTTACTGACTCACCTGCAATAAGCATCATAAAAGAGAGGGGAGAACAAGAAAAAATAAATTGTTTCTTTCTTTTTTGAAGTCAAATATTGTGAAGATTAGGGGAAAAAAATTGTATTTTTACAGAACAACGAAGTCTGCAGGAGTCCTGCATAACCACGGATTCCAGGACGAGACACTTCAGAATCAAAAGATTGGTAGAAACAAATAAAAAAGGCGCGGATATCTTTCTACGTCATAAAGACGGTACAACACAACAATTTAAAGCTGCTGTGAGAATGGTATGGATTTTTCAACAAAGTATTTTGCACACACTGCACCTGTAGGTTATTAGTAAAACAGTACATACGCCTCACAAAACAGCGCTGTGCTTGATTACATTTGAGGTTTGAAATTTATGTAAAATTATCAGCTTTTATACTTAACATCCCACCCACTTAACGTCTTTTTTAAACTGGAATTCAACAGTTAATCGCATTTCCAATCACATTTTCCAGTCACATTATATATTAATAAATACAATCAGACTACATATACATTTCAACTGATCAGTATAAATCAATGTCAATTATGAACAAGTGTTAGAGAGACAAAATGTGACACTTCACACTTGATGCTGTCAAAGTGTCACATAAATACATTCTAAGGACAATATATATTTTGGCTTAATTTCAGTCCCAAACAGGACTTTATCACAGCTCTGTGTGTCTGTAAAAGTTTCTGACCTACCAAAAATCTCATCTATATTTCATTTTCAAAAGCATAAAATGCATTTTCCTGAGATTTTCATGAAAATGAATTCACTTTCTGTTTCTGCGCAAACTGCATTACCTGCCCTTCCGCAACTGTCTCTGTATCAATGATAGTGATGATTCCAGGCACCAGAGGACTTCGACGAATGTTGCTATGAGCTAGAATTTCTTCTTCAGTTGCTCCCGAAGGCAGCGTCCCTGTCAGCTGCGTAACTACTTTCCCAACCATTGTAAGTCCAGTCTTTATTGTCTATAAAAAGAGAACCAATAAATAACGTTTTGTGACTCTATCTTGAATTTTTTCTCACCACAATTAATGTAATTAAATTGCACACACCAGGAGCAAACAAAACAAATGTTTTTATAAGTGATCTCTAAAAGCTGCAAAAGGCTGTATGTAACAAATGCCTTGAAAAAAATCAGCATCCTATCAAGTTGAAGTATTCACTTCTACTTCAGAATTAAATTCTTCCAAAACATTCTGGAAAAAAAGAAATACTGTAATGTTGTCTAAATGGCACAGTCCTTCCTCTCTTTAACTTGGTTATTTACCTATTCCAAGAGGCACAGAAGAATCAAGCGATGAAGCCAAGATGGGTGCGTGTGGAGGGCACAGAGGACACAGTCATACTTACAGCCCATAATGGTTAATGCTGAAACATTTGTGTCTTCTGCACAACTGCAAGAGACAAGGAGTTTGGCCTTTGACAGATATGACAAGACATTCGTCTCTCAGCCGTTATGACTTTGGCAGCATTAAAACCAAACACAGGACTCAGACCCAGCAAAATTAAAATCGCCATCCTCAAGATGTGAGAAGGGACAACTCCGTAAAAGAAGTACAGGCATGTCCCAATAAAAATAATGTGACTTTCCACAGTCTGCATGTTTTCCAGACAAGGGCTTGAAAACAGACTCATTGCACCAGCTTTTATTATCTAAAGATGCTGAAGATTGGTTTTATGTCATTTTATTCAGAGAAGGTGGGAGAGTACACACAGTAGGAGAGATACAGGTTAAAAAAAACAAACCAACAATCCAAACTACAACTTTAAATACTTTCTCCTTGAATCAAGGACTGCTCCGTATTTGCCTATAAAGAATTGAGCAGATTTATTATGCAATATAAATAAGAAACAGCAAAAGAGATCAGAATGGAATGACACTATAACAAGCCAATTCTTAACTAAAAGGACAAGCTAAGCTGCCTGCTAAATTGAAAAGGAAAAAAACCCATACAGATCACAGGCTGAAACCAAGAAGCAGCCACAAATCAATTGCAACTGCTTTGTTTAGTGCTAAAATCTCAAACTGCAGTGATTAGAAAACACATTAGTGTTCATCAATTAGCAGCCAAACGTTTGTTTTAATAATTCATAGGAAATGACTTACACAAAGTCTGTTAGTGTGTTGTCAGGAAAACCTCTGAAGGGCCAACAGAATCAGGCGCCACACTCTATCGATGGCAATATCTAGCCAGGAAGCCTGATTAACCTCTGAGATGCCTCAGCTGATGTACTCACCCCATTAATGCTAATGGAGATGCTACCACTTAAAATCGAGCCATGCCTTTATCATAGGAACGTCTTTGGGATTTAAAGTCGTTAGTAATATCCTGCCATTTGTTTCTTATTATTTCTTTCTATACTCAGATACAAAAAAAAATGAGAAAAGCAAATTTTAATGGTGGAAAATGCAGAAGACTGGAAAACAGAACGTAAGGTAGATAATGATATCTGAGGAATAGACCTAAAATAGACCCAACGCCATCACAAGAATGCATTTCAACAGACACTGCGCTCCTCACAAAAACTGACAAGGCAGATTTCTGGCTAACAGTTAAAATCATATAAAGTGCACTGGTAGTTTATACAGCAGGAAAGAGAAGTCAGTATAGAGATACTATATAGCAACATACCTATGCAAGCAAAACCAGCAAGAATCAACCTATTTTAGAAAGTACCTTTAATACTATAACTACCAAAATTGGATGACAATGCAACAAGTATGAATTTATAGCTCTCTAGAAAAAAATTAGCATGCTTATCTAGCAAAATGAATTACCACTGCGTGTTAGAGTAGACTGCAACTGCAGGACTCCTGTGAAGTAATAGGTGTACAAAGACGTGGCCGAGGCCATTAGCTCAGAAATATCAGTGCAAAACCATTATGGCACTTACTTCTTTGTGCTGTGTGTATATTTGCAAAAATTTCTCTGGTAATCTTTAACCTTTCCCATGCCATATCAGCTGTCCCCTCTATCCATTAGAGCTAATGACCTCGCTCTCACATAAGCTGTTAGTACTCATTAAGTAGTTATCAGGTAACAAGAGAAAACAGATGCAACCTTTGCTAAATCACTTTACCACTAGAGGATTAAAAGATACGGAGAAAGAATCAACTAAAGAAGTTATGAGGTGAGAAGAACTTGGTTTATAATTTGATGCTAGACATTCGACAGAGCAAATGCATTTTAAATGAAATAGGTTAAAGTTTGCACTGTCCCAGTTCCCTTGTCATGGATAGGAACTGTCAGTGCATACACAGTGAAACTTTATTATAAATAAAATACTTGATCCAATTCCTTTGGTAAGCAAGCATGTATGTTGCACAAACACACGAATTATTTGTGTGCTCACATGCCCCCATGTACTTAAAAATAACTGTTCACATTCAAATATAAAGAAAAAAATCATTCAAATACAAAGAAACATTTCATTGAATCTATGCACTCATACCTCATTTAATTGAAAAATAAGTATTATTTTAATTAGATGAGAAAATCTAAATGCATCATTCAGTGCCTCTTAGGCTGTTTTGTCCAACAAAGGTTTTACGTTCTTTTAACGACAAAACAATTGTTCCTGTTTCTCATAACACATTTTACAATATTTGTTTGTTTACAAACAAAAATTCTATAGAAAGCAGAAAAAGCTATCAGAAAGAGATGCCTTGGTAATCATCAGTATGAAAGCCTCACGGTTAGTTTGAACCAAACAAACATCACGGATTTAAGCTGAAACTAAATGTTTGTTGAAATGCTCATGTTTCACGAAGAGTTTTCCTTTGCCTGTTCTTGCAGCATATTCTGGACAGAGGAAGGATGGGGAAGAAAACCTATTAGGAAATTCATCTTGAGGAGTGTGGGAAGTTGGAGCACTAGGAATGCATTACGATGGAGGTCGTCTGTAGGTGCTTCACCTGACCAGAGAGGGAGCTGATGTGACTCACCCTGGGACCAAACCTCTCTTCAACAAGACATACCAAAACCAACAAGCACAGAGAGATAAAAATGGCTTTTCCTACATCCCCTTCCTTGCTGCATTCAAAATGGATAAATATGGGCAATTACAACACAGACTGTCACATTTGGATGCTTATCTCAAACCAAGCACCTGAATATCCTCCCATCACTCATACAGTTAGGTAATAATGGGCTTTTTTCTGGTATTCTATGTCCATTCTACCATGGTTGTTCCACGGGAGTGAAAATAATCTTTATCCTATAAGGGCCAACATTTTCATCTTCCCAAATGCATCAATTTTCATCTTTGCTAAACATTAACCTAAGTTGAAATCTTGACACATTTTCTATTTCCAGAAAGGTTCTGCTTGGCCAAATCACAGAAGTTAAGAAAGCTCTTCAGAACATGAGCAGACAGAAAGCTACCAAACAAACGTGGGGAAATGAAGAGATTGAGCTGGACAAAACGCATGTGTCTTTCCAGCAACAGCAGAAAGCAGTGCTCTTGCAAGATGCACCTAAGGGGAAACAGGAAAAAGTTCAGAGTTCAAAATAAAATCCTTCTAGGAATTCTAAAATCAAATGGGAAGACGATATAAAGGGATTCTTCATAACGTTACCAGCATAACAAGAGTTTAGGCACCAGTAAACACCACAACCCAACATGACCATGATCTACGCTTGGTGAACGGGGGAACTTCTGACTCCGAAGTTATTTGAATAAGGAGGAGATCCATTTGCTGCCTCGAGCCCCGCACAGAGCCGTGCGTTACACTGAGGACAGACCCACCGCTCACCGCCAGGACACTCCAAAACATTTCTCATCAAAGGGAATACCATTAAAGTAAATATTCTGTACTGCCATGGAGACCTTCTACAGAGGAGCTGAAAGGTAATTCTCAGGAGTGCCCCTGCTGAAATTACTCGTCTCTCAGCTTTACCTTTCTCCTTTCTATGAAGATTCTTTCACTTCCTTCAATAAGAAACTGGAACCCAAACAGAGAAAAGGCTGTAACCCAAGATAATCTGACAGAACCTTTATGGAACTACTTCTGAACCAAAATGCAATAGTGTAGG
>NW_010260214.1:48839-49318 GCF_000690775.1 Eurypyga helias
TCAAAAAAGCTAGTACCTCTGCTGATCAAAGCAAATGAGTAACAAACCACTGCAGGCTGATAAGACGGAACAGCAGCAGAGGTTTATAAACGAAGGCTTAGACAGGGAGTCAACTTTATGCTGATGTAATGAGATGGAAAAAGAGCAACAGATATTTGGAGTATATGTTTGCCAACAAGAAAGTCAGCTTTTCAGTTATCAGAGATGAGAACTCGCTAGATAGTAAGCCAAGATTCAAAGAAATCAGTAATAAATCAAACATTTCAGATTTAGTGTTGCTCGCTCAGACATGAATAACAAATTAATAAAGTAAGGCTGAAATACACTCAAGAACCAAATCATGCAAATATTTAAAAGTATATTAGCATTAATCTTGTTTATTACAGTAATATCTAACAGCCAGTCGAGAGCAAAAGCAATGGGCTCGGCAAAATACAAAGTAGTATAGAGACTGTGCCCTTGCAACGATCCCTTTCCCT
>NW_010260214.1:49341-99981 GCF_000690775.1 Eurypyga helias
TTTATCCCTGTCCAGAGGCTAACAGTCTTTTTCTGTCCTGTGACTAGAAACACATTTTATCTTCAGTAGCCATCCACATGATGCAACATCACCACTTCAGCATTGCATATATTTAGCTTAATGTGGGAATTTCTGGATTGTGATCTTGGGCTAGTACTACGCACGCAGGAGGCAAGGCAAACATGTTGCACCTTACAGGCTTTAAAACCTGGTTATTCATGCTCTTTGGGGGTAAGAGCTATAGATGTCCTCCCTTTTTATATTTTTTTAGTCTGTCAGTAAGAATTTAAACAGAACAGTGCTTAGTCTTTGATGCCTACTCCAATGCTTTGACAATTATTATATGGTTTAAGAAAGATTTGGGCTGTTCTCCTTCAGTCAGGACTGGGCTTGGCTGTGGCAGTACAGTCATTTGTAAGGTTTCACTGCATCTGACCTTAACCGTGGCTGATCATGCTAAGCCAGTTGTTTTTCAAACTTATCTGTGCTATGAGAAACATGTTAATGATGCGGAGATGGATGGAGTTTGATATTTCCCCCTCTTTTTTTTTTTCCTGATGGTGAAGGCATGCAAACAGATACAGCAAATTTCAGATGTCTTCACAAGAACAGCAAATCCAAGTTCTCCTCAACGATGTAAAAAACCTGTGATTTTTCTCCTGCTCCAACCACAGTGAGATTCTGTCCAAAGCTATGCTGATGGAGTATGTTTGGGTTTGTTTTGCTTCCACATGAGATGGCATGCCCTACATCTCCCTTTGTGGGTTCTTGTAACTGTTGTTTTCTTCAGTGATGCTGAGCTTTCTGCTCTGTGCTGTCATTTAATTCCTATTATTAGATTTGTTTTGTTGTGTATATCAGAAATGAAAAGGCTAGTGGTTACAATGAAAGTTTGTAATCAGCACAAAGTTCGCCAGACAATGCCAGAAGTCACTTTGTGTGTGCCTGTGTGAGAAAAAGAAATTACTTGGCAAAATGCTGCAGGCAAGTCCTCAAGGAAAGGAGTGGGGGGCGGGAATAGTAAAACATCAGTTCTGTATACCTCTTTGGCTCATTTAAGATTTTTTTCCGAGCCATGGTCTTTTGATACTATGAAAACCCAGACATTTCTCTGAAAACAGAGGGATACTGTAACGTCATCTGACCTAAGAAAACGAGGCAATGGAACCTATATGCAAACAGTCATTAATAAACACTAACCTTTAAAGAAAGCTGCCAGGTAATTAGCTTCAGTACTCTGTCATCCTTCAGAGAGTAAAACACATAATGCTAGTGTGCTTGACTCCAAAAAGCACCAAGCACTTGTAAAGTCGGTTTTGATGATGCTAAAAGACTAATGATTCACAATGTTGATTTCTAATCATGTAAACTCGTAGTATTATGAGTAACCATTATACAAAATCATTTTACTATAATCTTCCTCTAACACAGGTCACTGTCATGAACCACTGTTTGTAATAAATAATATTAACCAAAAAAAATCAGCTCAGGTGGACAGAATACATTGTCAAAACCCCAGCTACTCAAGAGATTGGCAGGATCAGGACCATAGGCACGGCGCTAAAGCTAGGATGCTTCTTATGTGTTTTCCATTTTGTGAGTGGGGGGGGACGATGACACAGTACAATTCAGCAAGGAAACCTAATAATTATCTTACATGATAACCTCTCCCAGCAGCAGATGATGTACTCACTTTGGCAGCACTAATGACTGTGGCAGTGTAAGACTGAATGTTGTCTCCACAGGCTCCACCACGGGATTGATGGCATCGGATCAGCTACAAGAAGACAGACAGCAACCAAGTAACTACTATTAAACTACACAAACCCATAACCCATTACCATAGCTTTTATTTGTCATGTACAGTGGTGTGTTTTTTCCTACAAATAGCAAAAAGCCCTGCTGAGACACTTAACCCCTTTTTATAATCTTCTGGGTGCCACCCAGACTGTCGCGTACTCAGCTCCAGTTTTCAATTACAAGATGAGTAGTCACTAAGAATTCATAAACTTTGAAATGGTGGGATTTTTGGTCTGGCAGCAATACCACAAATAAATTTAAATAAATATAATCAAAAGCTCTAGCCATGTATATGTAACATTAAATATCTGACATTCTAAGAATCTGAGTATGGCTTTCCCCTCATTTTTATGACTAGCAAGCAAAGAAAAGACAAAGGAAAAGAGCTGCTTTAAACTTTGCTTTTAATAGATTAAAGGAACATACAGGAGATTTACTCTGTATCGCCTTCCTTCACAATTAGTAAGTCAAAACAAGATTCTGCTACCTGCCATGATCCTACAAAAGCAGTTTTTGCCTTTGAACCCTAACTAACACTACAATCTGTGCTTCTAAATACAACAGCAAAACAACTATAGATATTTGTTGCCTGTACAAAGAACACGTGGCCTGTTTAACTGAAAGAAAATTAAAAACCACTGTAAGATGTATTTGGTTCTACAGGCTTACTTTCCTTAAATAAAAATAGTTTAACTAGGGACAAAGGAGATGTCTACAGTGAATGTACCTGGGAACACACAAGCCACTTCAATTCATTCTGTGATATAATTCTTTTGCTGATCAGTGGCTTTTTTTTTTGGCAGTAGCACTTTGAAATCCCAGGCTGACTGGTTTAGTTTTACAAAACCACATAGGCGTGGCATTAAAGGAAAATTTGGAGAGAAATCAGTTGTGCTAGAGAAGGCGTCTGCCTCTCTGATAATTTCTGGGTCAGCTCTAGAAACAGCTATTCCAGTCACAGGTGGAAGGGAGAAAAAACATCTGCTTTGAAATAAAAATAAGGCATTAGAAGAAGTTGCATTTAACATTTTCAAACGCTTAAAGCTTTAAACACACAATCACTTTTCTGGCCTAGGGCTGAGTAAGACCTGTGCTAAATGTTTTGCTTGGGATCTATTTTCTTCTTTTGCCTCTAGAAATAAGAGAAAATAA
This sequence comes from Eurypyga helias, assembly GCF_000690775.1. Taxonomy (NCBI): domain Eukaryota; kingdom Metazoa; phylum Chordata; class Aves; order Eurypygiformes; family Eurypygidae; genus Eurypyga; species Eurypyga helias. The sequence goes on from NW_010260214.1 coordinate 52,294, forward strand.
TTCAACATCATCTTTTTCTTCTTCTCCCTGGAGCCTAGCTATTTCAACAGTGTTAAGAAGTGTCCATTCTAATGCTGTTTCCCAATTTACAAAGTGCAGCACTGTACTGTCTCATACAAACTCTGGCTCTGTCAGACTCAGTTTCTCTAAACAGGATTTAGGAATCCTCACTTGCCCACCTTTCAGAGGCATCTGTGATTAAGTGCTTTAAACTTTTTACATGCGAAATGTGTTGATTATTGAACAACCTCACTGAAAACACGTTGATGGCTGTCTTCTCTGCCTATACTACTTACATATTTCTGCCCTCCAAGTTCATGTAAATCAAAAATGCAGAGTAAAGACATATATGAACACCAAAGCACAATCAGTGTGGGTCCAAGATTAGGTCTGTCAGCATTACGCAGGTCCTCTTACAAATAATTTTTTTCAAAAGACTTGACTTTTCTTCCCCCTCCCCTCCTCCCCAAAATACAAAAGAATGAAATACAGAAACAAAGAAAAGAATTTTTTGAAATTAAACCTTTCCTTACCTTATTTTCTGCATAAGCAAGCCAACGGCTTCCAAGAGCAATAGGATTCATGTTTGGCCCTGGACAAGGATAGCAGCCTGAAAAGTTTTGAAAGGCAACATTAAGAAATATCTTAATGACTTCTTACAAAGAATTTTCTTTATTGCCAAGAAAACAAAAAGTCTAAACAAAAACCTTTCAATTCCTAATATCCCTCAGTAAATGCTTGCATTTTTGTTCCTAGAGATAAGACTGTGGTTAGATGAGCTATTTCGAACAGTTAATTATGTGTAAATACTCATTTCTCCTTATGCTTACATTTTTTTAATTCCATTTTGATACAGTGGGGTAAGGAGAATATTTAAAAGTTTGACTAGATTGGTTGCATATCTTCACACTTTAATCAATTTTACTCAACTGACATCCTTCAGCAGTTTCAGTCCGATTCAAGATTCTAGATTTTTGTGCTATGAAAAGGTGTGTTTTCCTTTTGCTTTGGTTTTTAATAATTCTATATACAAGTCTTCGGCTTCCCAAAATACCTCTGCATGCACTTAACTTTACAGTCAGCAAATTTGTAATTTCTTTAAAATCAATGGCAAAGTTTCCACCGTTCACCTGCTTTTCGTTACCTTTATATAATCATTAAAAATAAATATATATACACATGCATAAAGATTAACATAAAATAGAGAAGTATTCCTGGGGATTAAAAGGTGAAAATACCCATTACAGAATGCCACTGAAAATAGCTGTGAACTAAAACATGCCAAGGCATAAAGTGAATCAGGCCCACGTTAAATGTAATTTAATATATCAAGTCTGAGTTAACAAAAGCAAAATAAATCCCAAAAAAGAACAATGACCAAGAATACCACACTATTAGCCACTAAAAAAAAAAAGGAACAACAGCATTTTAAATTGTTGCAAACAATTAGATAAAGCTTTTCATTTATAATTAAAGATAAGTAATCTACAATTAAAAGTAGCATGGTGACCCTGATCCTAATTGCTATTGCTGTCCTACTTCCATGTCCCGTTTCCACTCCTTTGTTTTTCGTCATTTTAGATTAAGCTCTTTTGGGTGGACGGCTGCTCTTTCTACATCAACATGTAATCCCTGCCTGTATTTAGTGCTCAAATCCTACTCACGTATCTGAACTTTAGTATGCTCGCCCTGGCACTGCCAGCGCCCGTGCTGCGTGGTGCCAACCGGCTGATTTCAGTGGGGTCCTTGGCAAGGCCTGAAGGTTCAGGTACGGAACTCGCACGGATGAAGCCACAGAACCGTTTATGAATTAGGGTCCTGATGATAAGATTTGACCTTGAGCGTTCAAATTTAAGCTAGTAACCTAAAGCCTTCAGCCACGTGCGTAATACCATTTACTAGGCCTAAATCCATTCTGGTACACTAAAACATATATATATAGATATAAGAAATACTGCTTAAGTAGAGAGACTGGGGGAAGGAGGGGACTATCAAACAAATGGTTAATCTCCGTTTTCATCAGTTTTTGGGGAACACGGACAATTGGGTAATTCATATGCTCTCACTGGCTGGCCAAGAAATAAAACATCTGAACTGAGACATGTGTGTCTCATTTAAAGGGGCCTGTTAGCTGATCCTGTATCACAGGCAGGAGGAGCACGGAGATCAAGCAAACACCATTTTAGAAGAACACACAGACCCAACTGCAATTACTGCAAAAAATCCTGCACCGCCTTCTGAGAAGCAGCATATAAAAACCAAAGATGCAGCTAGCGAAGCTGCTATTTCCCCAAAGTCTCTTCGGTCAGACTCCTGCATACTGATCTGCCGACCACAGTGAGAAAGGGCAGAGCAATGTACCCCCTGCATTCTGCAAATATCAGGGGCTTTCCGAGAAGGCCCCCAAACTGTCCAGAACTTTCAGTGAGGACAACAGACCTTGAAAAGGTTAATGGCATTATTTTCAAGGCTTGCAAAACGGTGCGAAAGCTGCGTGGCAGCGTGTTAACTAGAGCACACAGGTGTAAGCTCCAACAGGTGTTGGACAACGCTTAGACACACGCGATGGCATGTTGCTGGGCACGTGCCCAAAGGGCTGCTATACCGCTCGTGCCGCCCAAGATGAACGGCTCCTTACTGCATTTTTAGAGAAGAGCAGTGAGAGTATTGCACAATCCAAAAGATCACAGCAAGCCATTTCAAAGGTCATAAAGCAATGGAAGGAGAAAGGCAGCAATTCATCCAATTAAATCCATCTCAGGCCAGGAAAGCAAAACCAAGGGAATATTTTGTAAGGCCTTATCAATGCCTTGATCTCAGGAAGGAAAACGAATTCTGAAGAGATGATGCCACAACTGTTATTGCATTCCAGAAGTGCATAAAATGTGGGTAGCCAGAGCCTCTTAAGGAACAAAGCAAGCAAAATAAAGGTTGTAAATACAGCCCTAGGTAGTAAATACAAACGAGTTCTTCCGGTGACATTATAGATCAGGACCAGTAAAGTTTTAATGCTGACTTCTGCTTTGGCAATTCTTATGTTGGTCAGGAAAGACATTCAGGTCCCCCCAAACTTCATTTATTTTAATTCCTTTCCATGATTAAAACATATCATTAAAGGCTGTCAGGTGACATCCCTCATCATAAAAATCTCTACAGCGACTTCAGAGTCGGTCACTGGCATTTCACAAACTCTGCAAGCACCTCTTAACATCCCTGCAGCAGCAAACAAAAGGAGCATCGGCCCACAGATGCACTGTACTGACAAAACTCAAGCAATTCAACAACTCCTGGCAAAAAAAAACCAAAACATCTTGGCTGGAAAGGGAGATGTTCCCAATTACTTCAGTGAATCGAGGTAAATGCAGAACTGCAAAAAGCATTATTCTTCAAATAACTTCTTAGTTATTTGATTAATTTATCTTAGAAGAACTGCAATCACCTTCACCAAATGCACTGTAGGTAGTTTGTTCCATGAACTGGACTCAGTCAGTCAGACACAGCCCCACACACAAATCAGCCCATGCTAATAATAACCTCCACAGAGGTCAACAATTCAACTCAGCACTAAACCCTACTCTCTGATACGAAAAAACAGCGTAAGAAAAGAGCTATTTCCTCCCTTTCTTTTCTTTGCAAGTCTCTTGCATTTTGGAAATTTGCAGCAGTACAAGGATAAACAAAGGGTTATACTTCATGGGAAGGAAAAGCAAATTGTTTTTCTGCTTTCCAAAAAGAACAGCTGGAGTCAGCAGAACATCATCTTCTAGGCAAATGAAAAGACAGACACAGCGTGACCTATCAAGCTCAGCCATCCAATCATTAGCAGCCTAACTCTCTTAAAGATTAACTTCTACTTCTACTGAACTTCAAAACAACTGAGGAAAAATCTATTCTAAGCAACAACAACAGCAATTGTAGCATGTTTACAATAGGAATGAACATAATGAGAGTGCAGAACTAACTGTCAAGACGACCAAAGTTTCCAAGCTTTAATGACAGTATGAAGAGGTCATCCAAGAAAAGATCACTCGGGGAAAGTCCTTCCCAAAGTACAGCAAATCAAGCAAGTACTAGAACACTTCTCATCTTCGAATCATCTTTCCTGGGACTATCACCCACAACAGTATAGGTGAACACCTACTGCAAACTATTTCAAATGTTTTCAAGTACACAACTCCTCTCTCTCTCTCTCTCTGCTTTACAATGACACCCAAAGGAAATGCACTACTTCAAAGCTGTGAAAAGGCTAACATAGAAAAATACTATTTTGAGAGTCTGAATTGAAGTTTTCTGTTAACTCAAGTTCCTACGCCCAGGAACTCCAACCGGTGCTGGCCTAAGCAACACTGATGAGTAAGAAATGGGCTCCAGGCTCCCTCCAAACCTGGCTAACAGCCAAGGATTTCGCAGGCAGCACCCTGGTACCTCATATTCTGTGCCCTGGTTTTCCCATTCCCAAGACGCAAGCTTACCTAGAGTAAAACGGTACCATAGGTAAACCTTTCAGCATTACAATTTCTTAGTTTCTTCCTGTCTTTTTTCTTATTTTTTAAACAACTGAGTTATAAATTTATAATCTGAAATAAGCATATAGTTTGTGATTATTTGGATTCAAAGATGGTTTTAACATCAACACAGCAGCAAGAAAGCTATGTATTTAGTTTTACTAAGAATACGTGAATCCTAAAAGATGCTTAAAGTTCTCCAAAGAGCACACAAACATTTGTTTAATGAGTGAGCAGAAAGAAGGCATGTCTATTTTACCTTATTTTCCAATTATTTTTATGAAAGTCTCTACCACACTTTGGAGATTCATACCCACGTCCCCACAGCAAAGGAAATCACCCCCTCTGCTCATTCTGAAAACTCGGACACACACGCACTTCTCTGACTAAATCTTTCCATTGAAGTATGCTCCTACAGAAAACGAAGGCCCCAGTCCTTTTCTTAAACTGATATTAAAACGCTCACCCCTTAGCTTCAGTAAGGGCAGTGTGAACACACAGCAGCCAAGAAGAGAAAAGCAACACATTCCTCTCCTCCTACTTAGCTTTTAAACAAACAGCGCGTTGGGAAAATGCTGGTAAGAGGTGCAAGGCCATTAAAAGTCTTGTCAGCTATAACAGATTCAGCCAAGAAATCACAAAACATGCCACTATTAAAACTTGAACCATTTCTATTGAGGCAGCTCTTCAAACGCCACAGCTTTTTCATGAGGAAAATAAAGCTTAATAAAAAGATGGAGAGATATATATGTACACACACCCCTATATGAGGCTATAGATAAACTCAAAAGCCAAATATGGGATGGAGAGCTAGAGGCTAACCACTGCAGGAATCCCGATATCCGTAAAAACTTCGCAGTTTGCTACTTCACATCCAAGCACACAATCTTCGGAATCCCAGAAGCAATTACGCCTGTAGACGCCTAAGTTAGACAGCTCCGTTCTTCTGGAGGAGCAGAGCTGTGCATCTGTCAGCATGCTACTGCTGCGAGGCAACCCGGTGTTCGATGTGCTCTCTGTGTGCCCCTCCCATTCATCAAGCACAGATGATGCATGTGCTCTGAAGGACTCTGCACATGTACCAAACACAGTACATACCAACATGAACCGTTTAAAAAACACACCATTTTTTAATTGCATATTAAAAAACTGAGTATCTTCAAATATGCATTTCTAAATGCTTATTTAAATATGCAGACCAGCATTTTAATAACAATTTTCCCCCGGAAGTGAGCACTATCAGAGTTAATTCTGTAAATTTTTTTGCTTGGTCTTTCTTCAGAAACATCCTCCACAGTCTGAATGGCTCCATTAATGAAGAGCTAAAGACGATATTATCAACGTATTCCAACCCAAATACACACCAGAAGGCAACTCTGAGCCAAGTCAGAGCTTATTTCCAGTTTACACAACTATGTACTCACAACTGAATGCAGCTCCTTCCCCAGAGTCGAGCTGTGTTTCCTTCTCAAACCTCACTAAAATATAGTATAAAAAGACAGGCAGAAAACTGTTGCAAGTTACTGTGTGAATGAATAACGCTAAAAGGAATGAAAAAGCCAAATCAGAAGCATACAGAAAAACTTCGACTTCTTCAAACACATCCCAACATCATTATCCTAAGACATTACAGGTTGTTTTTTTAGTTTTACAGCATATTGTAAGAAATAATCTTCTCTACACCTACTCGGGGGAGGGGGGTGGGGAAGGGGGCCGGGAGAGAGGCCACAGAATCTGTTTGTGATATTTTCCAGGCTTTCATCCCCTCGATCTTGAATTTGTTTTCACTTTGTAATGAAAACCATTTTAGTAAGTTGTTCTCTTCTACGTTCTCTCCCCCAAAAACCCCCAGCAGTTTAATAGGAAAACTCTCTTTTTCCATAATTTTCGTTACTTTCTTTTCCCCAATTCTCTCTGATTTCCTCTGCACTAATACATCATCATCCTTTTTCAGTATCAGTTGTAAGAATTATCCCCATAATTACTGTAAATTTTTTTTTAATGGATATTCCACATCTTGTATCCGTGAGGAATACATACAAGTCTTGCCCAGTTTTATTTCAAGCTACTACTCTCTGTGAGCCCTTCTACAATATGTGGCAGGAATGGGCAGTATTATGATAATATCTTAGGACTCTGTCTCCAATCCCAAACCCTGGCAGACAGTGCATCTCTTTGGAGCGTGATGCACATGACACTGGGACAAGATACAGTCAGCACACACAAGGAACACTGGCCAAGGCAGGAGATCTCCACAGCTAACTTACACCCTAGGGCAAAATTAAGCCAAAAATATGTGGCAGGAATAGGCAGTATTATGATAATATCTTAGGACTCTGTCTCCAATCCCAAACCCTGGCAGACAGTGCATCTCTTTGGAGCGTGATGCACATGACACTGGGACAAGATACAGTCAGCACACACAAGGAACACTGGCCAAGGCAGGAGATCTCCACAGCTAACTTACACCCTAGGGCAAAATTAAGCCAAACCTTACTGAAAAAGCAGATTACTTGATAAACAAAGATTTTACTGTTTAAGTGTGTGGAGAGGTTCACTACAGGTGACACATGGCACCTTAACTGTACACAGTTTTCTCAGCAAATTCCAAAATATGTAACACTCTTCAACCAAAATTAGTTGCCTTTAATTATTCAAGGTATTCACCAGATATGGTGAATTCACCAGGTATGTGAAGCAGTGGTATTGTGTATCCATTTTAAAAGTATGTGAAGCAGTGGTATTGTGTATTTTTAAATAAATAGCTATAATAACCCACTAATGCTATGCTACTTTTCAGTCACTGGATATGGCTTATGATCAATTAATCATTTTTCCTAGGTTTTATGAAATATACAGCACTCTGTAGTAAAGAAATCACAAAACTGCATTCTTAAGTCTTGCAATCCAAAGCATCTAGAAAACAGATCCATGACAGAGAGCATAGAAAGGGTATATACAATAAGTGCCGGGTAGAGTGATACTGTTGTTGCAAAAGCATTGTTTACTCCAACGAAAACAAATATAAGTTGTTTTATCTAATATTTTTTTATTTGGTTGTTCTGTTGTTGGTGGTGTTTTTTTTAGCATCACCAAGCAAACCGAATTTATTTGTTTATACACTGTATAAAGTAATATTGTTTATAAATTCCTCTGGGTTACTTCTAGATTAAAGGCCCTATGTAAACGTTATTACTCTCAGGCTGTCACATGCTTTCCAAAACTCTATTGTTCTTGTACTTCCTTCTCTTTAAGTATCACTCAAAAACTAAGCAAAAGAGCTAACCAGAAGGATGCACCCTACTGTGTAATCATGCTTGCCATCCATTCCTTTGTCTTTTAAACCAGAGAGGCATTATCACTATTAACACACTAAATAAATAATAATTGAAAAAACCTAGAAATAAAGTGAAAAAGTAAAGCCACAAACACTACATATCGTCATCATCCCCCACCCTTGCAGGGCAATATTCACAGCACACGTCACGTTCACAACAGACCCAGCCCTGCGATGAGTTGCATTTTGTGCCATCCGGGATTAGAAGGACAGGATTCCCTCTCACAAGCCTGGAGAAGGACAACAGATATAATTTATGATCATCACTATTATTGCTACTACTAGTATTATTATTACTAGAGACCTCCTTTTCCTGTCCATTCTATCATGTCAGTTTTAAGCATTTTACTGTTACTCTGTAGGTCTAAAACCAGTACTAGAGCTTTCACTAAAAATATCTATGGCCTTCAATGTTCATTAGGCTTGGTTGTTTAACTTCTCATAGATTCAACTGATTTCAGGATAAACTATATTTTAATCTTGGGTTTACTCTTTTTGTTCAGAGAACTGGACAGTGATAAATACCAGCGTTACTCCTGAGGTTGTTGTTCCTGTACAGGACAATGTGAATAAGATGACTCTGGTTTGGCCTTTCACACTAAGGATTTGGGTGCTTTAGATAAAAATAACGTACACAGAAACAAAGAGCACTTCCTGTTCTGCACATAATTTTTAAAACTGTCAAACCCAGGAGATATGACAGCTATCTGTCTTGGGTACCAGTGCCTTGTTTCTGTTCATGCAATTTTTCTGTTGTATTTACACTTTCCTGCAATGCAGCAAAACACCCTGTAAGCAACGAAGACGTTCGTTTCCATAAGTCTAACACGTGGCCCTAAAGACCTTTTCCAAAAGTATTCCAACATTACCCTGTAATAGTGATACGCTGATTCCCACACTCAGGATAGAACCTGCTGTTATAAACACCACCATTAAAAAGGAAAAGCAAGCTGAAATCAACATTTCTTGGGGAAGGCAGTTACAAATGTCAGTAAGGGGGTGTGTGTGTGTGTATGTGCATGCCTATAGAAATAGTACAATTCACAGGAACGTATTCTTCATTGCTCAAGAAAACACTGTGAAACAGGAACTCCCATCCCACCTGCCGTAAGGACTTTCGATCTGAAGAGCCTCCCTCCACAGACAGGAATCCTATCAATTATTATACCATGTGGGATATCCAGGATAAATTCCACTCCCTGATCACAGTTGAGAAGGGAAACGTACACACAGAAGTTCTTGAAGAATGTAACTCTTCAGGCATTAGACCTTTGCCTAAGACATCCAGTGCTGTTACTTCAAAACGAAGAGATCAAACTGCTCCCGTGTGCCCATCAGGGAAAAGGAATTCTAACAAAGCTAACAAAAATGCCAAAAAAGCCTAGATGATTTCCAGTTCAGACCTGTGACAAACTGAAACCACCATATTATTTCTTGCATGTGAATGTCAGGGAAAATAGGAATATCACATCAAAATTGCAGATTAGAGTACCAAACACATTTAGTTTGGGGGTGTTTGTTTATTTTGAGAGGGGCAGGTGGGGTGCATTTAACATATGCTGAATAATTTTTGGCTTGTGGTTAGGCAAGTCTTTGGAGACTTTATATACAATAAAGTACTCTGACTAAAATCTGGAAAATTACCTCTTAAGGCTCTAGCTGTACAGCATCAATAGAAATGTGGTGCCAGCTAATGGCTGCAATAACTGTCTTCATCCCTGGAGAATAACGGATGGAGAATATATCAATATGAGGAGTGGAAGGCCCAGAGATACTGAGCAGGCACTAGTTACGGACACAAAGATGATGCCACATGCATGATGTTATCTGTGATGATCTTTACTTAGGGCCCAAGGGGTGGGAAGGATATTCTTTACAGAGAAGAAAGTATCCATCAGGCCATATTCATAATCATCAACGTTCCACTAAGCAAGCATTTTTGGAGAAGGGTTGAGGGAGCACTGATGTAATAGAAATCAATGAAATTCAGCCTTTCTGCATCTATTGTTTAGAGCAAAGTAGGGGAAAAAAGCCTGTACATCACTTTTGTTTCTGATCGTTCAGTCATACGACGTGTTCAGAAACAGGCTCTGAAGGAAATCCTAAGTGAACCACAAAAAAACCCAACTCTCAACTGTTTAAAAAAATCTACTTAAAATCCACACCTTGACATTCACAACTACCAAAGGAAACACATTCTTCTTATAAGCATCAAATTACTTTTTTTAGTTTGGCCATATTTTTTTTTAGTTTGGCACACTTAAAAGAGTGCAGGCTGCAAAATTACTGTTTGGCTTTATCGTCCCCCTGATGCAAGTCCTTTCCCAACAAAACGGAGCTGGCTCCAAGCGGAAGCATAGCAGAGCACAGCAGAGAACAGTGCCGTATCAAAGTTACTGCCATGAGGTCTTTGCAGACTGATGCCTTGCCTTAGCAGACATTGAAAATAAGAATACCACACAGGGTAGATTATAGGATATGCTGGTAATTTTTCTAAAATATCCAAAGTAAGATTTCCCTTCAAGTTTAAGCACCTGTCTTAAATTCACACACCAAGACTGGAACACGTCTACGCTGAGGTTTCGTTACAAAAGGCACAAATAAAGCATGCTGGCTTTCTGCCATTCAAGTCAAATCAGTACATTTCCATCTAGTCACATACGGGGGGGGGAAAGAAAAAAGATTATTACTATGTCGAATTTGCTCAAGAAAGATCAGGAAATGCAGGAGTTAAACATCCCAACAGCAGCACAAACTTGACCATGTTCTGCATCCTGAATATTTTATGGTATATTTATTACAACAATATATTAAGCTACACATTCAACCACAAAAACAAAAACAGAAAGACAAATACTACTCATCTGCAACACAGCTGCATCGGCATTGCTGAGGAACACCGAAACTCAGAATTCCTGACACTGTTTTTAACTGTGCGTTCTGTATTTAATTTCTATGTATAAATAGGCAACAACTTGGACCAGAGCTTCTGCTTAATTAGGTTTGCTTTGTAGCGGTCTCAGTAGGGTTCTAAAGCTCTCCCGCCACTCAGCTGATACGGATGGAAGATGTGATTTCCACGTCACCAAATCTTCTTGAAAAAACAGATTTTCTTTTTCTACACAGTGGTTTACACCGCAACAGAAATGTCTTTAAAGAGCCAGTGATCCTAATTTAATTTTTTTTTTTACCTCTTAACCCTTCACTTCGCACTAAAAGCAGTCAGATAACACAGCTAAGAATCTTCTTCATGATGAAAAATTCCCTGAGCAGCCAGTGACATTCCTACTGCCACTGCCTGGCTGAGGTGCATCAGGATGGACCTGGACAGGACACTGGCTGACTGTCCTGCAGAGCAGGGATGCTCCATTAATGCAGAGAGACCTGTAAGACCTTGTGCTGAGCATCCTTTTCAGGGACTTTTCCAGTTTAAACTGACACTGCTCCTTCCTAACTTAAAAAAGAGGCAGCCAAAGAGCCCATTATCGGCCAGTTGGCCAACTATCAAAAATCTACGCAGCTAACTAGGTAGCTCATTTACATCAAATTTCAAACACATCAGAGTAACGTAAGCTGTTAAAGATATACTCTTAAGTCGAAGAGATTTCAGCACATGTGAAATCTGAAAGCTTAGACAAAAGCTTTACTGCAGCCTTCAACATGCCAGAGCATAACACCCGCTTGATACCATAAGCTATTAAGTGAACCAACTAAGCTTCAAAATCCTCAGGACAGCTATTCAGCAGCACAACTCTGAGAAACGCATTCACCTCGCAGAAAAGCACACGTCTCTTTGTCCAGTCACAGCCCATCACCGGCCACCGGCAAGCTGGGGTGGCAACAGGTAAAGAGCTGTGGTGGCAGCAGCTCCAGCTGTCTGCTGGGTCCTGCAGCTTTCCAAAATGCCCAGTGCAACATGAGGGATGCGTTTCGCCGAGCTTCGGAACCCCAGAACCAGAACAGTTTGAGAACATCTTAAGTTTCTCCTATTAAAAACACAGCATGGCTGGAGAACTACCCTGTGAATAGTGACACTTCAGGAGTTGGGATTTTCAAATAATTCGATAAGTAACCTCCCAAAGCTTTATTTTATCCTCTTTAAATTCCACTGCGGTTCCACAAAACGCACAGTAGATGAAAAGTTATGGTTAGGAACAGGATATTCCTGCTCCTCAAAATACAGACAATTTTAAAAAAATAAATTGCAGTATCTTTTAAACAACAAACACCTGGAATTAGAAAAGCACAAGAATTGACAAAATACACAGTTATTAGTGAGGTGGTGGGGGTTTTGGTCTAAAATAAACAAGGTTAATTCTCTTTGGGGGAGTAACCAGGAGGCGTGAGCAATAGGAGGACACAAACAAGCCTTTTCCCATCTGGCTCTCCTTGCTGAACCCCAGCAGATTCCTGGTATCTCACAGCCATGTATAGGAAGAAACTGACACCTATTGGCAACTTTAATATTACTGCATAACGCTGCTCTGCTTCAAGCTCTTACATAAACGGCTTCTAACTTTTCCTTTAAATGCACAGATAATATAAAAAGATAATCCAGAACTTTTCCAATTGTGACTGAAAATACAGCCAGGGTATTTCAGATTCTCCTTTTTAACAATAAAATCTTGATTCTTCCAAAGTGAATTCTGATCCCTCAGTAACCTCCAGAGTTTAAGAGGTTGATAACTGATAAACAGCAGCACTAGTCACTAGCTGCTTGGAAAGATTTTCATTTTTTGTGGGGTCAATACTTTCTTGGTGTTTAGCATTACACAGGCACCAGACACAGTCTTGGGAGCAGGTGAGCGACATCCTAATCTTAAGCACATCCAGTGGCAGGGCAGAGTACACATCGCCGAAAATGTACTGGGTTTCTCTTCTAACATCTGCATTACAGATGCTGGGCAGCCAAGGGACACTTCCAGCAGAGGAACAGCCTTTGGAGAGCACCTTACTCATGACAATCAATCACCTGCTACTGAGAGGCCAGTCATAGGGTGCAGATGGACAAGGGGCAAAACGGACAGAAGAATTTTTCAGCTACCTGTGGATGTCAGTATCGTGCTCTTCCCAACAGTGAGACATTAGGTACAGCAACAACAAATATGCAAAAGAGCCAAAGCAACACTTGGGGTTTGGGGTTTTTTTGAGGCAACACATTTCCTGAAACTCCAAATGAAGTCATGGAGACTTGCTTTGAGGATTTAGAAGTAAATTTAAAAAAAAAAAAAAAAATCTGTTTTCGACAAATCTACCACTAGACAAAATAGACTGAACCCAATTATTATACATACTTGTAACGAAGAATTTTTTGGTGAAAGTACAGCTGTCAAAGGCGGCAATTTTCTCTTGCAGGACTACAACAAGAATCCTGAAAACACAGAAATGGAACACGTACTTTGAACATTAAATGCATTGGTTTAAAGATTCAATATCTAAATGTAATTATTTCAAAAGCATCAATATAAATTCTACAGTGATAAACTGCCAGGTTACCAATACAAGGCAGTTATTGAGGATTCTCTCTCATCCCAACCACATAACCTTCGTTTCAGGAAGTACACAGATCTGATACAGAACAACACAGCATATTTATGATATACCTCCTGCAGTAAAAGCCCCATTAAAAAGAAAGAATGGAATTGCAAGGATCCTGAATTACTTTCAGTGACTCAAATAACAATCAAATCAACAATCAGTAGAACACAGGCTAAATTTGAAATATTCCCATTGCCCATCTCATTGCAGATTTATTAAACCATCTTATTTACTGAAAGCAAGGGGTTTTTTTCATACCAAGAACATCAGCACATAAATACGGTTGAGACAAGCAGGACTGGTGTCAATTAGCAAAATTACAGATGTATGTTTATGTATTCACCCATACACGTACACACTTTTATTGCAAAATACTTTTCATTACGCAAAATGAAGTAACAGCACAAAAGCTGTAACAATGGATGAAATGCTGCTGTCTAAAGTAACAGAGGCCAAATTTGGAAAGTGAAGCACCTTGAAAGCTTTATAACTAGAATACATCTTCTAGGACATTGATTACTCCCCAAAACCAAATTCTTAAACTCTTGAAAGAACCACCTGGGAAGCCTACAAATAGACAAAATCTACCAGCTATCTGGAGCATTTAGCAATATGACACAATTAAGAATCTGATTATTTGCTCATTAGGAAGAATTTGAGACAGTATTTATTTTAATTAGCTAATAATACGGAGCATTATGAAATGCTGTTCTAATAGTTCTAATTGTACAGATATTACGTGGCCAAAAATTTATCTCCATGACTAAAACACACACCTAATGCTTTATCTGAAAGTTATGATTGCATGTAGCAGTATAGAATAATATTTAAAAGGATTACGAATCACATCAGTCTCAACACATATCCTTGGGTAAAGGGTGAGCTCCTACCAATGTGAAACCAGCCATTAAGTCCTCTCTTCTTTTTTTCCTATTTTTAACTGTTTAGCAACAAGAACACCTCCCTCCTTATCCCGTGAGAGCTCAATACCTGTAAGACTCTTCAGTGAAGGACTACACCAAAATCAAAATCTATATCCTGCCCACATGTTTGCTGATGTTTTCAGATGTATAAGTAAATCTTGAGCCATGATTCCAGCTGAAAAACTGTACTAATGCTCCTCCAGTAGGCATGATTCATCTCTGTGACAGCCATTTCATTCTATGGCTTCTGCCAGCACACTTGGTAAGTAACCGACTGCATCTCTAGTGCCCAGGATGACTCCCGAAGCCTTTTCAGTGGGTTGGTGTAAGACTAGCTGCTCCCTGATTTTCAGACAAAAGTCACATTTGGAGATTTGCAGGCCTAGCACGGGAAGCACACACACACTTTCAGAGCAGCCAGCTTACTTGCCAAGAGAAGAGGGCAGACCATGCAACTCGGCAAGAGGAATTCGGATGTGTTCGTCATAAAAAGAAATGAATGTAGGGTTTCTTATTTACTTGTAGCTCTCATTGTGAAAAAGATGCTTCCCCACCCCCTTCCAATTTATAAATCTCAATTTTTAAAAGTTATAAACCCTGCATATATAAATTAAGTTTGGACAAAACAGTAGTTTTAGTCAAATGACACATCTCCAATTGCTTAAACTGTAGGAGAGAAAACCAAAAGAAAATCTACCAATTCTAAATTCTTCCACAAGGCCTAAAAGAAAGTTAACCAATAAATAATGGAAGGACTTTGAATGCACGTGCAAGTGTCATGTATGTATAGAAAACCTGTGTATATTTGATTTCAGTATTTCCCAATCCTGTAGATTTTTGTTTTCTACTCTTCAAAGATGTACTGTCTTTCTGCATAAATGAAACCTTCCAGATGGATGATTCTAGAGTATAAATACATGAATAATACACAGTTTCCCTTTCTTCTGCAACCCAAGCTTTATTTTCAATTCAGATTTTGGACTCCATCAGTCTATACTACAGTTAACGCACCATTAGCACTGCACTTGGCCACATTTAATGCATTTTCAATCTGAAACAGTGAGCTTTCCTTGGATAATAACAGAATCTGATACGTTCCAGAAAAGCAGCTACCCTGGATACAGCCACATAGCTTTGAAGTAGCTTTTCCATTTTTACCACTTAGGAAAAGAAACATTAGCACCTGGAAAGACTTTTTAGTTGGGAGAGACTTTGAATGATGATTTGCCTTTGGACTGTTTTTACAATTGGATTTCTCTGCTGCTAGAAGGCCAGACTGGAAAGATTTACTATCACCACACTGTACACAAGGGAACTTTAAATTTTTCTAGGGACAGTTGCACAGATAAGTACTGAACTCTTGACAGCTTTTAAAGGAACAGTGACCTATTCATGGCACATAACTCTCACCAACTCAACCACTACAGTGAAGCTCTTTTTTTGATGCAGCAATCATACCCACAATCCTACAATAAGCAGATTGACGGGGATAACAAAAACTACCACCCTTTACTACTTCAAACATTCACACAATCAAAAGAGCTTTCTCATCGTTAGATGAGTTGTGCTATTAAAAGGTGTTTGTTCAGTAGTACTGCCCTTCTTCTGTAACTTAGGCTTCACATAATTGTCATTAATGCTTAGATTTTGATGGTACAATGAGAGACAAATGTCTGTTTGACAAACCCTTTATGGCTTCAAGGGCTGGTGGTGTGGTTTTGGTTGGGTTTTTTTTTTTTTAAACAATCTCCAACACCACTAACTTCTGTGAGCTGCATGAGTTTGATGACGTACTCGTAAGCTTCTGTGGTCTTCACATACGCAAGTACGCTACCCACTGCCATCCAAAACAGGCACATCAAATGTTTTATTTTCTGATGTTTTGTTCCTAATGATTCGTGTTATTACGGCACCTTCCTCACTGAAGGACGACCAATTCCAGCAAACAAACGTGCATTGCCAAAGAAATGTCTTCAGTCAGCCCTCTAGCTTTAACAGAGGAATCGCATTCCACCGCTCCCGCAAGGTACCTCGAGACACACAGTGACTACCAACAGCAATAGCTGGGTGAAAGGAAGCATTAAAGCAAGTAGCACAATCACAGGCTTTGACCAAAGTCACTGCATCAAATTCTCTCATCAGGAGTGCCAAGGGATCGAGACCCTCGTGTAGGAACCCTGAGTTTTTCTTTCTGTCTTAAAAAGATGCAATAAATGATAAGGGTGTTCAGTTCTGTGTGTCTCAGGAGAAATGAAGATCTGAAGGTAACGGAGGAAAAGCTTGAAGTGGTGATTCTACAGAAATAAGGTATTTTCAGGCGGATGCTCTGCCTTCTAAGCCATTTTCTCTCAAAAATTAGGTGACAATACCCCAACAAAGAGATGCTGCTTTGTTATTTGATGCACAGGAACATTATTTCCTGTTAACCACAGAGTGCATGCTAGGAATTTTTTGGATGTGTAGGAAGGTGATATATCTGGCAGAACAATGGAACACAAGGAAAAAGACACAAACCCTATAGTGCTCTATACTGTTTAAACTCTCAGTGATCCCATTTCTCCATCTGTAGGTAGATGACAGAGGATTCCAATGATTTCTGCTCACTCTCATCACAACTGGAAGAAGCTTAAATGATTTCAGATGCAAAATGTTTTGAGGTTCTTGAATGAAAGCCATCAGAGAAGCATACTGTCGTACTCAAACTGAAGTAAAGTCAAAATAATAAAAACAGGGAGCACATTTATAAGAAATTGCATTCATTACCAAATTTTACATGCCCTAACACAGAAAGCTTATATAGGAAATATCCTTACCTTTGATTGCAATGCAGATCATAAATAGGAGTTTTGAACTGTATGGACTTGACCATCTCTCCTGTTCGCAAAGAATAAAGGTCCACACAGCAGTAAGGTGGGCTTGTGCTAAAACAAATTAAAAAGAGATTTCAGTGGAAAGAAGGATTTTTTGTAAAATTATTTTCAAATTATTTCTGCCTCTCTATGGTATTTAGCACACTAAAAAAATTCCAGCAATGTGAGCAGAATGCTGGAGAACAAAGGATCTTCTACATTAAGGGAATGGGTGATTAAAAATGAATTATGATTTCCACAACAGTCAAGAACTTGCATTATGCAAATAATTATCAAGTACTTAAGTCTGCTATATCACAAATAAGACTATGGAACATGAGATCTGACCAGTAAAATACAAACCCTTTGGTAGGCATGAAGTTATAGACTACATCCTAGTTATTTAAAAGACATTCCGCAGAGTAACACTTTCCTAAAAGAATACTTCCTTCAGTGTGTGCAACAGCTGAATCCTATGACCTGATTTGATAGAGACACATTACATCTCTGATGGACTTTTGTTTGCACTACACAGACCTTTTCAACTGCTTTGTGTCACTTTTATCATTTTAATATAAATAAAACTCTAAGGCCATTTCTTAATAAAAAGGCTTCCTTTCTTTTGAGAGGGAGAAAGTGCTGAGTGTTCTGATAGGGCTGAGGAAGGTAGTGGTGGAAACCATTTTACAAGCAGAGGAGAGGCTTTGATGTGGCAGTTCTTTTCCATAACACCTTTTTTCCCCTCCAAAAACACATTAAAACGTTGGCTACTTCTAGGTCAACGAATACGAAGCAGCACAAATTGCCAGCTGTACAAACATATACTAAGTATTGGTAAAGGAGGGTGTTTCCCCTTGGCATATCTGTTTTATTTTACAGAGTTTAACACAATTCCTGACACAACACTTGCTTGTCTTTTGGATCGGCTCAAGCTGCTCAAGAATATTCTGGAGAACCGGAGTACAAATGCCAACTGTTTACCTCAAATGCCTCAAGATAACAAACTGGAATATACAGTAAGTATGCAGCAGAGAAACTATATACAATATATGTACAGAAAGACAGCTGTCAAGGAAATAATAGAAAAAAGTTTTGACATTCTGCCTACTGAAATTCTTCCCAAAATATACATTTTTCTAGGCTAATAACTAGAGGGTGCTATTTATTACTTCTAAGCACTTCAAAGGCCCTTCAAAAACACTTTTAAAACCGTGAGATTCAAGTCCAATGACTTTACATTAGAAGCTCACTGCCGCTAGAAAACGCGGAAAACCACAGCAAGGTCTACGTACAAACATTTTGATTTCAGTACATTTATCCCTCACAGGAAATTAATATTTTGATAAAAGGGTACACAGATTCTTATTTCAAAACAAAGATCACAGAAGTTCATGTAGCTGAAATTATATTAGCATAATTGATACCAATTACTATTTCCATATTAGCCCGCGTTGAACAGATCCATTTGGACTTGACATATAGCTAGCTGCATGACTCCAACTGATGTACCTTCCAATACATATTGCACCAACAAAATTAAGGGTAATAATCCTGTCACTCAAATGAATCATTATTATTATGTCATACCTTTCTTTTGGCTGGTCATGGTAAGACCATTCTACCAATGCTTTTTTAAACCACACTGGCTGAAAACCAGTAACTTGAGTCAAGAGCTAATGATCAAGTAGTATTATGGACTAGGCCAGAAGTACTCTGAAATTCTACCGAGTTCAATTCAAAAGTCCTCCTTCAAATGTTATCTTTTTTTTTTTTTATTCAGTGGTACACTGAAATCTATGATCAGAGAATAGTATGCTTGTTATTTTTGTTCTCTGAAATAAATACAAAGACAAGGTCAAATACATTTGAGGATGCTCCTAGGACCTAATCAGCAGAAACAAATGGCAATAGCCAGAACAAAGTCATGCTTGTAGTCTTTTCCTGTTTCACAACATCTCAGCATTATCACAAATGTTCAGATAGCCGAAAAATTACTTTCTCTGGAAAGCATCTTCAGCTAACTCCTTTATCTACCAACTATGACACTAAAGGGTGGAAGCACAAGCACTTGGCTCCTTCTTTGACAATCCTTTCAAAGGTGGAAAGGTAAAAAAAAGTGTTTCTATCACTAGAAAAGACTTCTCTTTACTGTTTCCTTCCAGTGACTTTAGTCCCTCACCCCACTGAAAGTAATGGCTGTTACAAACCCCATTTGCTAGTGAACACTCAGTTCAGGAGACACCACATTCACTAATTTACCGTAACTTAAATTTATAAATTATACTCTAAAAGCTGTGTACCCTCAATGAGGAATGATAAAATGCTACGATCCATAACGTCAAATTCTTTTTTGATCAGACCTCAGTCACAACTCAGTAATATGTTTTCAACTTCTTGGGGGGAGGGCAGGGAGGGGTTGGAAATCAAGGATTTCAATTGAATTGTTCAACTGAAATCCCTGAATTGCAAAGGGTTTCTACACGCAGCAGGAGTCTACATACACCAAGGATTCTCCAGCACAGCCAAATGTCACTTCTTTTCCCAAGACATTATTTCTCAACCATTCTACAAGTATGAGCTTATTGAATGGTCTTTCTTTACCCTCCTTTGCATCTCCTCAGCTAGCAGCAAGATCAATTCTTCTACAACAGTATGAGGATTACAGGCACAGATCTAAGGATTCATTTCTCTGTCACAGCACTTAAGCAGTTGTAAGTGTACCTTGATTAGGCTACACTACTCACAGGCAGTACTAAGAGCTTGTGTATCCTCCCCTCCTCCATTTTCAGGGATGTCAAAAGCTCAGGCTCAGTGGTTCTGTGCACTTTCCTTTCCCAGCCTCTGATATGTAATGGATTCTATACAGACCCATTTTAGCATATTAAATCATCAGAAAAACAGACTTTGTTCTTTCTTTCTCCTCTAGAGGAAATTGTCCCACAGGTTAGTTCACCGAAAGGGCTTGGTGAAAGGTCTCACAAGCATAGAAGCAAGAAAGCTCAGGAATTGAGCAATAAAAGACATGCAATAAGGTTGCAAAAGCTTGAACTAGCTTGCCACAGGAGTTGCAGCACAGTTCAGCTTTTTCTGACACTCCAGGACCTCCACTGAACTCGTCCTAATTCCCAATCTTCTTGAAACAGGGAATTCAAGGATCTCCATGGTCCATGTTTCAGAGCAAGCCAGACTCAGTGTTCCCTTCACATTCTTAAACTTCAAAATCTGAACTCAGTCCTGGATATAGCTTTTAAGAGCTAGACATCTCAACTCCTTTTAACTCATTATTTAAGATAAATTTGAACCCAAACATGCCAAGATCCAAAGCAGAGCATGAATGCGTTTCCTTTCTTCCACAGCATTTATACCACACACATTATTCCATTAATCTGTTCCATTACCACACAGCAGGAAGTTTTACACTAGGCAAGATGCCCTATTAAACACAGCAAAAGTTACTGTGTTCAGTAAGACTACACATCATTATTGACAAACATCCTGTAGTCCTTTGCAGGAGCTCTAGAAAAATTTACTCAGGCATAATGCTTTTTTCTAAATAATTTCCTTCACTAAGTTATCAATACACAGTCAAATATTAAGCAACACACCACGTATGAGGACAAAAAATAACATTTAGTAATCAAAGTAAGTATACCTAAATTTCAGCTACAAAACCAGAAGTATCCAAACTACCACAGAACACCACCAAACCCACCTCAGATTGCAAGACAGAGCCCCACAAACTTGCAAAAGCCACTCTTCACAACTGGAAGTTCCTGAAACCTTAGAACTGTACAAAACTAAAATTACAGCATCTTGCCCTGCTTCAGGAATAGAGTAATGAGCATTAATTTCATCAGAGGATCATACAGACATTGCACGTAAATGTGCTTGAAACACGGCAGTTGATGGCCTACGCCAGACTACGCTGCCAAACGACCATCATTTGGGAGACGGCAAGTCAGGGAGACTTCTGTCTCTAAGATTTTCTTCTGATAAACCAAAGGTTCATGCAAGCCTCATCGATGAGAAAGGTTCCAGTCGTATTTCAGTGCACCAGTGATTATGTAAAGGGGAGAGATTAAGACAGAAATGTGAAAACACTGGGGTTTGCAGTCTAGTGATAACATTTTGTCACTAATAAAATTCTTGCTAATTACTCCCACAGATTATCAACATATTTTTGTTCTGTATCCTGGTATTACAAATAGTTGCCTAATGCAGAAATGTCAACAACACAAATTCAAACACCTCAAAACGTTGGCACTAATTATAAATACAGTATAAATACAGGCAGGCCGGTATCTTCTTCTATTTGACTGTTGCAGTGCAGGGACAGAAGAAAAATAACAGATGCTTTGTACAGCTGGCACTTGAATACATCTGTGCTTATGCATCACAACCCAACTATCACCTCCTCACAGATTTGTCAGCCATGAGTCACACCGTCTACAAAAGCTCTGTGTAAAATGTTTGCATACAGAGACAAACATACTGTACAAACGACACACTTTTTACATTGGGAAAAAAGGAGAAGGCTGATGAAACCAACACGAAGCCAAGGTTTTCAGTGCCTAGAAGGATTTTACTGTGCCTGCTCAGAAGTGCTGGCTTTCCTCCCTGCTGCCTCTCGCCACCCTGCCACCCCACTCCAAGAGATACTGGACATCAAGTACAGAATGGCCTCCTGAGTCCAGAAAGGAAAAAGATGATTGACAGGCTTAAAACTGAAATAGAGCTTTTGCTGGAAAAGCTGACCACCAGACCTTTACCAGGCATCCTTTACATGAGGTGTTTCCAGGTAATTACGACATTTTTTAAAAAGATCACCTCAGGATGGAAGCTGTTTGGCCAACACAGTGCACCATTCTATATTTTGCACCACCTTCACAAAAGGCAGGGCTAGAATCTTTACAAAAAGAGATCAAGGGAAGCGTCTCCATCTACCAACTTTTTACTCTCCATAAGCTTGATGACAGAGACAATGATGTCACTTGGGAACAATGACAGCAGTTATGGCATCGTAACGCATTTTAGATAGTAATAAAATTGCTAAAATAACAATTACAACCTTAATTGGGGAAAAGTATAAAGTTATACAGGATACTGTTACAGTAGAAGTATTTTTTCACCTACTGTCCTCAATATAGGCTCTGCAAATTTCTTTTGAAACAGTCGATTAATTACTATTAAGAGCCAACGTGTTAATGCATTGAAATGACAAAATTAATTAAAACTTTAGAAAAGGTGAAATTGTATGAAATTATTAATGAGATCATGTGAAGAGATCAGTATCTGACAAATACTGATAAAACAGTCACTTCTCAAGAACATGACATTCAAGGACCCTAGGCAGTAACAGTATTACAAACAGGCTACCAAAGCTTGTCACAAAAAGCTGTTCTAAAGATTAGTTAACCTCAGCATTTGTTTCTTCAGTTCTTACACCTTGACGCCCTTTAGTAAAGGACTGGTTCGCAGACAACCACTACAGCATTCCCTACCCGGAGTCTCTTTTTGGTAACCTGACTTCATGACAGAATAAGGGAAATAGGTTATTTCCAGCTGCTAAGGATAAACTGATCCTCGTCGAAGGTGCCACTCAGCAGTATGCTGCACATCCCCCTCGCCTGCTGAAACTGCAGTACAACGAGCTCCATCTTGCTCTAATTACACCAAGAATTACATTACATCTGCCTTGCTCTATAGCCTTACAAGGCAGTTTCTTTCTATATTTACTCAGAACAAATATTGCACATATTAGCATCAGGTTTTCTGCAGTAATGAGCCCTTTCTTTCTCTTTTATAGTTTCCACATTAAATAAAAAGATGTCTTCTTCCATCATGTACTGACCTTCCTAATGTGCAAAGCAACATAAAGTTTTCTATAAGAAAAAAAGTCATTAAAACCTCCACTGATGAGCATCCTTAATCTAACTTACGACAAAACCAATGTCTTTCATTTAATCACTATTACAGTTTTGATACTTCCAGATATTATCTGGCAAATTATTTAAACATTCAACAAACTCAAATTTGATGGGACTGGGCTGTGAAACTGTATGAGATACTGTACAGTGGAGAGGAGCAGTCTAATGCCATCTCTACCGACCTGAACAGAATGATGTCCACTACCTTCTGAAGTTAGATTAAAAAAAACCCAGATATGACAAAAATTACAGAAAATGTTCTGCCAAGTACAGCTGACTAATTTATTTTAATAAAGACTAAAATGGTATTTGATGCTGCAGAAAGTAGAGAACACTGCTTCCTCAGCAGCTAGAAAACGCTATTTCCATATCTTGGAAGCCAAATCTTGTTTTCCTTATGCACAGGAGTATCAACTGATAAAAAAAGTGACCAATCCACAAAAATGGAATTACATTCCCTGGGAAAGGCTAATAACATTTAAACCTAGAGAGGCTTGAAGCGTTCCAGCATACGCTGTGCAGCGCTAAATTAAACAGCAATCACAAAACCACCTTCAGACAGCAGGTTACGTGCTTCCAGTCAAAAGCAGTTTGACTTTTACCAGACACTTACATATTACCACTAGCTTATACAAAACTAAAATGATGAATTAAAAAACAATCTGGCAATTATTCTGTCACTATTTGTCTGTCATCTTTAAAGTTTTGTTTCACAACAAAAAAACAAAAGCGCTCTATTTTAATATCAGTGTTTCACAATGAGGTCAGGTGACTAGTTTTATTATTCTGTTCTGAAGTACGATTTTGTTTTCAAAAACATCACCTTTCACAGTTTCTAAAAAACACAATTGTTAGCATACATCCGTGACTGCACTGCATGTTCCCAGGCTTACTTTCTGTTCTACTACAGCCACACCAGTACCACTCTTCATTATCCACATACGTTTCTCCTGTGAGGTTTCATTTATTTGCATGCAATTTGCAATAATCATCTTATTCAAGCCTAGTAGACCCGACATGGAAAATAGCCTTTTTTCATTACTTTCAGTGTCTTTAAGAAAGAGGTAAAAGTATTAACTTATACTGAGGCCTTAATCAGAAAAAACAATAATACAGCAGTGTCTTACTAGGCCCAGCTTTAACATTCTGTGAAATTTAACATTTACAGAAACATTTAAACATTATTTTTTGTCAAGTGCCTTAAAAAGAATACAGCTTCAGAACTTATTTCACAGAAGATTATAAAAACAAGACTATTATAAAAGGTTATTTCCCCATCAAGTCAGAAGGGACTAGAAGTCATCACCTAGACTTCTTGTCTAATGCAGGCCATTACGTTTCACCTAGACAGCTGTTCTTATACCTCGCTCAAATGCTTTAAAAGCAATTCAGCCCTGGCACTGAGCAACATGCCACGTGCAGAACACAGGAGAGGGAAGAGCGACAGCAAGCCCAAGAAACCGGCTGGACAACGTGTGCCCAAGTGATCTGTGCAGCAAGCTGCTCCAGAAAGATTTTTAAAGGTTACTACTCTGTAAATCATCAGATCTACCATGAAGTTACTGGTAAAGTAACTTATATCCATATAGGAATGAGGAAGACCCTGGCAGTGACACAAGTTTCTAAGCAGCAGTGAGGTGGTAGAGATCAGCTGGTAACCTGTTCTAGCTGTGCTTCTCTCTGATGCTTCACAGGAGAAGAAAAGTAGAACAAAACCAGAGTACAAGTACAGAGTTAGTTGTATATTGGAAAAACTCCTTCCTGAACCTTTACACTGGGAAGTTAAAGCTTGAGAATGGATTATGATCTTTGTAATAAAACCATTAGCATGTTGAGACCACAAAGGCAATTCTGTCCTCCCCAAAGCCCCTGAAGGAGGTTTGCTCAGATTAACAGGTTTCAGTATTAGAAGGATCACCTCTTTCCAGGCCCTGCACAAAACACCCCAGAAGCTCAAAGAAGTTTGTTTTTACTGAACAACTTAATCTTGTCTTAAATGACTTGGAGCAACAACAAGTCCTCTGTTTTTACCGCAAGTTGTTCCAAAATATCAATAATTTTTTTTAATGAAATTACTTGTTATTACAAGACAGAATATTTACATACTCTGCTTTTCAGCTTTCTCAACCACACAAAAAAGCTCACTGCATTCGGTTATCTTTTCCATAAGTCAGTAAGCATCCAAAGCAATCCAATCACTACCTAATCTGCAATAAAGTGAAAAACATTTTTTAAGCCTTGTGTTGTCACGTTTGTTTTCCAGCACCAGCACATTATTTGCAGTCCTCCTTTGACCCCTCTGCCATACTGCAGTATTCTCACTTCCTTTCTGAAGGATGCACACAAGAATGAAACTCTTGATCTTTGGATTTTTTTGTTTGTTTGTCATGTTATTTATTCCTTAAATACCACTTCAGAAAAAGCTTTCATTAAGACTTTCACCATCTAGTCCCCTAAAACTCCCTGGCTCTCTCCATCCCAACTTCTCACAATAAAAGCTTGAAAACTGAACTCTAAGTAATTTTCTAATTTTCATTCATGGTACTTAGAGTTTCATTTAAAATCAGGAAAAGCAGAGTAAGATTTCTGAGAAAGTGACACTTCCCAAAACTGTGTGTGTAACAGTAAAACACAAGGCAAAGACATTTTAAGCGTACCACACATTGCAAAAACATGGAAGCACTTAGTTTTAAATAAGAAAAACCTGTGCCAATCTCAGACACATGTTACTAAATCTAATCCTTTAAATACAAGAGAGGAAATTATTTGATATAGCTCTAAAATATTTGTGTTGAATACTGAAAGATACAAACTTTACTCTTGCATCTTCCTCAAATATTTTGATCAAGTCTGTCAGTCTACTAAAAAAAAAAAGCCATCTTACCCTCTTACATCACCACCTCTGTAGTCTCATGGGCATGTAATGAAAATATTTTCCAAACCACCACCTTTGTTAAAGGTAAAATACAAGTCTCAGCCTGAATAGCAAAAAAATGAGATATCAAAAGAAAACCTTATTGTTGGGTTGTGTGGGGAAAGAAAAAAAAAGATGGGGCGTGTGATTGTGCCAAAACAACAACTAGACAACAGGTAGTACAGCCATCTGTGTGTACAATATACCAGTAAACCATGAACTTTTTGAACAAAGGAAATAGATAAAAGGTGAACTAACACATATCAGTTCCTGTGCAGCTCTATAGCAGGTAGGCAGAACAAAACTGCAAAGAACTGGGAAGAGAGGTACCACTCCTTTCCAAGTCTTCTGATGAAAATTCTTGAAAAAGAGCAAAACACTACCTGAACCATTGATTTCTATGTCTGACCAAAGCTAATGTTTAAAAACTGCATTTATCATTTTCCCTTCTACTTTTCTGATTTCAAGGACATGTATTTTGTTTCTGTAATTTCCCAAGTGAGGCATTTCTTCACAGTGTGGAGTCCAACTGTGTAAACGACTCAGGACTGACTCAGGAAGAGCTGGTTGCTGTCTCCGTGCGTAACTCAGGTCGTGGTCTGTGAGAGAACTTGAGGCTTGACAGTGATCTGCTGGTCCTCAAGGTTGTAAACCACTGCAGGAAAACTACCAGTACCTTGGTTTTCTGTCTCTGCAGTGACATAAATCCCTACCCTCAGGTAGGGTGAAAATAACTATCTTTTACCACAAGATGTAGCAGTGCATAAGGCTTTCCTACTTACAGGCAAATTTATATAATCTTAATTAGCTGCCCAGCTATAAATTCTAAAAGACAAATGTGTTAAGCAACCAAATTACATCTACTGAAGGCAAAGTTATGTCTATTTTATCTTTAGCAAAAGTGATTCTTAAAGAAGATAAAACTTCATTAAAAGGCAAAACCTGTAACTAAACAAGTTACACTGCCATATGATTACAAGCTTTGTAACACTGTTCAAATAATACTTAATGACAACAGCACATTAAAATAAACTTTGTCAAGCTGATAAATTCTTGGCCTTATTCTTCATGTCTATCGTCATGTATATGTTACCACTTGTAAGTGGTTTTAAAGTGTTCTACCCAGTCCTGTACACATTGTCTTTTTCAAGGGTAATCCCATTTTTATAATCTATTAACTCTTTATCAATTTAATTAAAGGTCTATGGTAAAAGATGCCTACCTTTAGCAAAACATTTGCGACAGCGTACCTTTGGAAGAGACCGAAGAACTTTTAATAAAAAGCCAATTTCATGACAGGGAATTGCTACTGCTGTTTACTTCTATACTCTCCATATGGCTAGCTAAGGTAATGAATTAACATCTGGCATTCACTGATTTTGAGGAGAAAAAATAAGTTGTTCACTCTCTATGCATATTCCAGTCTCTCATGTGTTACAGAAGGTTGCAAGCCTCAGTTTCTTCCACCAGATCCCTTTTTTATTTAAAAAAAAAAAAAAAAAATTTACACTATTTTCTGTTGGCTTCGAAGCCAGCCTCCTCTTCCCCACTGCTGTATCCTTTTTTATCCGTTCACTGGCTGGCATTTGCTGTCGAGTGTTAGATATACAGACTCCTGCGAAGCTCTTCTAATTACCATGCCCTGATTCAGTTGTCAAGTGCTGCTTCTAAGTGGCAAGGCCAGTACTCCCCTCCAGGAGATCAAGTGCATCCACTTAGCATAACAATAGAGCAGAACCACGTACATCCACACACAAATAGCATTTATCACAGTGCCGTGAACATACAAGACACTTCACAAAAACACACAGCAAGAGAAGTCCTAATTCAAAAGGTTTATTATCCAACAAGGACTAGAGGAAGAACATAGGTGTAAAAAAAAAAGACTGATGCATTACTAATGCAGTGAGCAAGATATTGGAAACACAGTATTTAACACCGACTCATCCACAGACAGGATATCCTAACTTTAGTAGGCAATACAGGTATCTCATACCTGTGAAAAATAGTTGCCAGCCCATTTTTACACGTTCGTATCTGAAAATTTCAGACACATTTCAAATGCTCAAAGCAGAGTACCATGGGCCAAATCTGCAGTTATGTTGAACTGTGTAATTCCAGATATTGCTACTTATTTTTAAAAGGTATCAGAAGATGCCCTTAGTTACACACAATATATATAGAAAGTTTTCCCTTTAAAATATTTAAGGATGTTCCATCTTGTTGATAAGTACAGTGTGGTTACATGCAAGAATAGAAAATTCTACTACCAGCAAATTAATCTGGAAATTAATATTGTTTTCTGTAAGGAAAAACCCTACATACTACTCTCCTACTAGCATAATACACTGCATCTGTTTCTTAAAAGAGATAAAAATTATCACCAAAGAAATAAGCTTCTAAATCAAAATAGAAAGCATATACCAGATCTTTGAGATCTAAACTTTCTTCTGACTTTAATCTAAAAGTGCAATACAGCTACACTTACTTAGGCTACTAAGAGTTAAATGTGGGAAAAGAGAAATACGGGGAACAAAGCTCTGTATTAAAGTGAGCGCCCACACAAAAGCTAAAGTTGGGGTTTGAGTTTTGGTTTGTTTTTTCCCCCTCAAATCAATGAAGACAGTAACATTTAAACAGACTGATGGCTGTAGGGAGATCTACCACTCTATAAATAAGCTTGACACATTCATTCAAAAAAAACCAAACTAGTATAAAGATTAATGAATTGTTCCTAACATTTTACTTAAAACTGAAAGATCAAAACAAATATAATAACGTTTCCGACATATTTCTGTGGACGAAGAGCATTAATTCTCTCACTGAAACTATAAAAAAAGTGTATCGTATCGAGTGTTCACAGGTGACACACTACAGTTACCTGAATTGTGTACCATTGCTCTGAACTTGGCGTTCAAGCATTTTCAGGGTACCTACTCACCTAAGTTTATGATGCTTTTCTTGTATGATGAATTAAAAATGCAGATACATGGATTCCTGCCACCCCTTCCTATACGGACTCATACTCCACCACGGCTGAAAGCAAGCTCTTCCCACTCTACGGTTAGTACAGGATGGTACACCTAACTCCTGACCAGCTGGATACCGACAGACTTCTCTGCTGCAGCCTCTACAACGAAGTTCCCCCGAGTTCCCACAGCTTACCATAGCTCTGTCAGCAGAGAAGACACAGCAAAATGCCTGTCAGGGAGGGCACAGGACAAGGTCCAGTTATTGAGAAAGCTGACAATTCTGCACTAAACAAGTGAAAACCAAAACGTTCATTTCAACGTAGCAAATATCCAACCTACTGAGACCTTTCCTCACCAGTTTTGTGCACTGCCATCACCTGCACCTTCAGGTGAACAGTCAGGTGCCACTGCTGATGCAATGAGGTTTCTCTCAAGCGCGTACCACCGTTAGTGGGACGGGCAAGACTCCTGCTCGAGTACAGAATGAAAAGTTGTTTCCACTCTTGGGACTGTATGGGGGAAGAATATGAAAATACACATTTTCTTGACAATCCTGGAACAGATGTTTTGAACTGATGGCAGTCATGGGGTTTTTTCAGTTCTGAGGACTCTCCACAACTATTATGTCCACTTCTGTTCAATTAAATCAATAGCTCCTTTGTTTCCTATCTGCACTTGAGGTGTCAGACAGTGTCCGACATCAACAAGAACAGGAAAATTTATGAGTAGGCTTTATCCACAAATTGTTACCATAACAATAACTACAAGAACAATACCATCAGTTCAAGGAGAAAAGTAAAAGGGAAGGGGAATCCTCAAAAATATTAAAATGCTTAGCAACCTCCAAATTACTCCTCAGTCTTGGCAGCAGCTGGCTCTTCCCACATTCCGCATTACCAGCGGTACATAACATGTTTCTACCATTACGTTTTCAGCCTGTAACAACATTACTCATTCTCATCGGAGGAGACTTCCTAGATTTCTTTGTGAGGTGTTGGGGTTTTTTTTAAATTTCTAAATGCATGAAGCTAAATAAAGCCAGACAACAGCCTACAACCTGCCTTCCCGTACCGCAGCATGTTGTATTACATTGCTTCATCCTGCGGCATGTGGCATGCCTGTCGCTGAAGTGTAAAATATAGCACAAGCTGGCTTTTCAGCTGTGGCGTGCCTTTGCAGAGAGACTCAAGTGTGACACACTTTCCACTTCACCGAGACATACCACATGTTACAAAACATAGCTGTCCCATCACATTTCAAGTTAGTTAATATAGGAAGATTAGCAGCATCTCAAGAGACTTGTTTATCTACAAGGCTTACTTGACCAGAGCTATCACTGAGGAAGAGTACATCTGGAGCTCCACTTTGCAGATCAGAATGATTTTCTGGTATATCTGGACTAAATTCTGTTCTTGCGTGTAACCAAACAGTCCTTTTTGTAGAAAAGATAATAACAGATGTAAAAAATTCTGTAAGTCTTGAAGGGCATGAGCAAAGATTTACTTCTGAGCAGAATACAACTGCATTTGTCATACCTCTATCAAAGATTAACATTTCTGTTAACAGCTGATCAGGCTTACAATCTGCTAGACGCATTTCCTCCAGAGATGCAAAATGAAATAAATTTAAGACTTGCCTTGTCATCCTTCTTACTGTCAAGTTTCACCACTGAAATAAATGCATGTGATTTGTATTGTAATAAATGCTACACCAATCATCAAGATCATACAAGATGGACCAAAACCAAAAATGTAGAAATTTTGCATATCAAGAGACAGTCACATGTCACAGCTTCTTAGAAAAGTAACAGACTTCTGAGAGCACAACACAGAGAAAACTGATGTTGAAATATCTCAGCTCCAGCCAAATTTCACAAAGTACGTGTAGAACCCAAAGAGCATTTGTGGAGCCACTTACAGCTTATGGTCACAGCTAGCCCCAGCATTTATAAACTGCCAATATGTATAAAGCTCCAAATCAATGCCAAATTTTTTTCTTTATTGAGGCATTTTTTATGGACAGTACTTTCTGATCAAGGACATCAGACGATAGCACAGTTAATATAGATGGCAGTTGATTATCGTGGCATAGGTACAGTAATTGTGTATATTTCAGGCATTGTTACACTTAAAGAACCCTAACAAAAGCTAAAAACAGCCTGCGAGTCAACAGAACTCGTTCTTCTGAAGCACACTACGAAGCCTGAAAAACACAGACCAAATCTTTGCTCAGCTACTGAGTGGCATGTTTCTCTACAATCTGTGTATGTCAAAGGTCCCAGCTTGCATGTGACTGATAACCAATATCCAGTATTTTAAATGTGTCTTTACCAGCAACTGTTAACGTGGCAAAAGTGTTATGAAGCATCAAATATTTTATCCTGTTGATTCTTGCAACAGATTTCTTTAGGTTTGCAGGTTTCTTTCTTCCCTTCTGTGCTTTACCTTATGATTCACGGCTCTGACGGGCCTGCTGGCATCTCGTGATCTCACATGTAATCATCACCAAGGCCAAGTCAAGCAAGCAGCTCCACGCCCGCCTGCCCCACCAATCCAACCCCCATGCAAAACCATTTTTGGGATTCAAAATTAAACACAAAACCTTGTACCAACCTGTTTTATCTAAAAAAGCTTTGCCGTTGGTGTCATTAACAACGTAAGGAGAAACTAATGGGATTGTGCAACACGTCATCACCTCCGTATTAAGTAGCCTCTGCCTCAAATGGATGACAGCAATCGTTATAAGACATCTTTCAGTTGCGTATGACTCTACTAAACCTGAATTGTTTATAAGCTAGTATATGGCTTAAATTACCATTTTTTTTTAGAAGCTTGAAACTAATCCCATTTCCAAGAAAGAATTAGAGGGTTTTAGAGTGCATATGACTGAAGCTGAGCAGAGATAAGCTTAGATCTAAGGGTTAAAGCACTTGAAAAGCACTGCGAACAAGAAAGTGTCTAGGAGGTTCTGGTCACCTCAACTAGGCCAAAATTTTCGCAAGTGCCCATTTTCTTCCACCCGACCTGATTCACTTTATGACTTGACTTAGCAGATCGTGTCCTACAGACATGCAGAATTTTCACTGTAACTGAACTCACTGAAAGCTGGTTCAAACTTAGAAAGTAGTACCTGAAAATAATTACTTGGAACAAAGAGCCCCGTGAACAGCAAAACAAACAGCCTGCATTTGTTTAAACTGGCTTTAAGGCTGAGATCCTATGTGAATTGCTTAACATGCAAAAAGGTGTTAGCTTATGTTATAGGCTTTCTCTCAGCAAAGCTAGCGATACAGCCACCTCCTTTACTGAAACACTTTTCATAAAATTCGGAGGAATTTCAGAGTTAAATGAGTGGGTATTTCCAAGAGGAATTGCAGTTGTTAAGGAAAGGCACACAGAAATACTGCATTCTCACCACAGTCACCTAATACAGCAGATGCTGAAACGGGAGGTATGATCCTTCAAATTGTGCAGGCAAAATTGATTAAAACTTTCAGTGTTTTTTTATTAATAACCCATCTGTAAAACAGGATAATTACCCTGTATAGATTTTCTATTAATAATTTAAATTCCAATTAATTTTAAAAACAAGTTTGTGAGCAACCATCCAGAAAATGGAGTAAGGGGTCTCCTCAGGTGATATTCTGAACATATTACCTAGTCAGAATCTAAAGAAAGAAGGGATTAAGCAAGATCTTTTAAGAACATATAGTACAGCTTTTCACAAAGAAGGAGCGCTCTAAATCTCTATTTTTAATTACTGAAGAAAAATTTACTGCATTAGGCATTTTAAATTAGTTGTAAATTTAAAATTTTAAAGCTACCAAATATATTCATTCTGACACAAAAAAAACCCCACACAACACAACCCAGATTGAAAGTAAGAAAAAAAATAATAATGATAGAAGGGTTTTTTGATGGATTCCACTTATTGTGTTTTGTCTTTTTCCATACTTCAGAGATTTGAAAGACTCTAATCCACACATGAATGCTTGAGCTCAAACTTCCTTGACATTTCCTCTGTATATTAAGTATTATTGAAGGAAAGAAAGAAAAGAAAGAGGACAAGGACTCCAGAGACAATAGTGTAAGGGAGAAAATGGCATTTAGTAACAGATGCAAAGTTCAAATACCATCAAGTTGTAGTGAATTACTCAAATGGCAGCAATTGTGTACCAACACAGACAAGGGCTGTAAGTTAACGCAGTTTGCAATTAGCTGCTCAAACTACGAGCAGGAAGTGACAGCCATTATTTAAGAAAAAAACATGTTAAACAGCATCTTTCAATTGATTGAGAGCTCACTATCTGACAGTGTTAGTATCCCCAGAAAGAGAGCAAGTTAAATCATTCTGAAATTTCTAACTATTTTGCTATGTACTTTAAATCCTTCTTACAGTATATAACATAGAAATAACCCTACAACATATATGAAAAGAAAATATAATCCTCAACTGTTCTCTGTGTCACATTGATTTATAACAGTTATTTCTGAGACAGACAAAAACACACAGATGCAAACAATTACTCTATTTTTGTAGGCAACAAGTGAGGTGGGTGGTAACTGAGAAATTTTGAAAAATCCTGTCACAATATTCCGTTTTTTCTTAAGTAACCCTCATCACACAACAAACGCTCGCCACATCAGAGACTTTCCAGGGCCTGAAGGGCCGCTTTGATTCCAGACCGCTGCAGGCATTAGCGGGGACGTAATTAGGGTAAAAAGTTCAACCACAGTTCCATGTCTAGAGTGCTGCCAGAAATAAATTTCCTCTCATTCACTGGTTTCTACTGTACCCTCCCTGAGAAACATATTGAAAACACATTTATCTTTGTAGAGTTTGTTCCTCTTCTAATTAACTTTATAGCGTTTACAGTATTTAATAATTTAAAGTGGAATTTAAAGTGGCCCTGGAACCAGCAGCTTTGCCTGTAATGGCGCTGTGCATTATCTTTTCCCTGTAGTGCTTCTTTTGACAAGTTACTCAAGGAAGGTATGTGCTCCAGCTGGTTTTATCGGGCTGTGCATTTAGCAACCGGCTACTTCCTTCCCTCCCTCTCCTCCCCGTATCATTACATGCACAGGGGGTTGAAACAGCAGCAAAACGAAACTACGCCTCAGCTCGGAAATCGGCTCTCCCAAACCTCCACACTATCCCGAGGATGCGTTAGAAAAGGTTTATCTTTTTACAGCTTAATAAATCAAAACTTGAGAAGGTCAAAACTACTCATGGTTCTCACCAACTGGTCAAAGTTTGACCCCAAATACTCATTTTCTTCCTTCCCATTTTGATCCAAGATTAACAGTTCATTACATTTCAAGCGTTATTTCTTACAATAGCTCACTCAGAGCAGTATTTCATGCACCAGAAGAACACCAGATCTTCCCTACCCTTGGTATTTACAAATGGAAACACTACCTCATCCCATTAAAGCTCTATCTCCTCGAATTTTAACCTGAGCAAATTCACAGAATTACCAGCAAACATTACTTCAATGTTGTAAAAATAGTTCAAGTACTTTAACATAACTATAGAAACAAGTTACAAGAAAAGATTTTGGGATCTGAAAAGCTTCTTCTGAGATGCAGGACGCTGCTATCTTTAGCACATAACATAACAATCAAATCCAACCTCACCAAAAGGAATTTAAACTGCTTTATTCAGGGGTTGAGTCTCTCAGGATCTTAAAAGATACCACACAACCTGTTAAGACCGAACTGATTTTTCCTACAATAACCAGAGAGGATAATGTTTTTCATCTGCTAGAACGGAAGGAAATCTTTGCAAGGCAGTCGATAGGATGGCACACTTTGCAGTTAATGATGCTTTACAGTTTTTCAACAGTACAAGAGCCTCTGGGACTCAATCCCTCAAAGATAACAGGAACGAGAGCCCTTTACCCAACTTAAAAGGGTCTACTATACTTTTTAGAACAAAACACAAAACCAATTAAATTAAGATTGCTCTCTAGAAATTTAAACTTACACATCCTTGACAGTCTTCAAAAAATAAGGCTGGGGAGAAAAAAAATAAAAATACAACTGCATTTTGCATAGCCTTCAAGAAAAAGACCACAGATATTTACTGAACTTCATGAAATCTATTTCATGGTGTCCAATACAATGGAAAAAATCATAACCATCTATCCAAACCATTTTTACGTGTGATTTGAAAACACCATGCTGTATTTTATCTTGAGTGGATACACCCTTTACACACTCAATTGCCTGATTCAGTCTCTGGCACCGCCCAGTGAGTCCACAGCATAATCACGGCATTTGCAATGGCATTCCAGTAAAAATATTCCGGGGAGAGTTACTCCGAGCAGTGTGAGAACTGTGAACAAGAACTTCATTCATCACAGCCGATTTCCTTCTCTTGGGTGATCCTTCCAGATCAGCTTTGCTGGTTGTCTCTGACAAATCATTTCACAGCTAGCTAATTTTAAACATTAAAAGCCACAGACACTTAGAACTGGACACTGGATTTTAGCATTAACTAGTTACTTTGGCAGATAAGGAACAGGGTCATGTGATTTTAAAATACAGTGTCAGGAAATATTAACACTTTAATTGCATTGTTTCTATCCTTATTCATGTCAAGCTGCTTTCTACCTAAACCTTAACACTCCCATAAACACATGCCCAAGTTAAACTTGGGTTAAGGTTAGTAGGTTTTAATCTACAGTAGCCATGCTAATAAAGCATGCTTCCTGAAAATCTGCTGCCAATTGATTTGCCTTATAAACCGATCAGCAGGGGGGAAAAAAAAAAAAAAATGCTGGCTATCCGCTGTTACACATTTTGTTTGCTCCAACTACTCCTCCATCTTTAATTTGCCCTTGTTTCCGCTCTCCTCCCATGATTAAAAGATTACCTCTTGCTTCTCATGCCCTTAAAGGAAATTCACACAAGTCTTCAAGTCATCCAAAAATGTCCATCCCTTGATGTCATTAAATTAATATGTCTTTCCAAAAATATATGCTAGAAACCTAAGACATGCTGCAGGCTGGCTGCATAGGTTACTGATTGAGGTTCTTTACCCTGTAATGTAGAAGGCTGGCAAGTCTCCTGGCTGCAAATCCTTATTTTTTTATTTTCTATGGCTGATCTTTCACTCAGCTGTACTCATATCATTACCTGATTATCATACATGCATGCCTCAGATTTTGGCACAAATTCCTTATCTTTTCTGCATCTATATTTAGCTATTTGGACAAAGGACGAGCACCAAGTGTCAAATACTTTTTGAAAGGATGGCTTAGAGATACGGGCTGCATTTCAAGGAGATCTTCAAGATTTTTTTCCCTCCCCATCTCCTGCTACATGATTCATTAACAGAAGACGAAATATTGCTCTCCAGAAACATGGTTGTTGGGACAAATCACTTACAGGATTTTCTACCTTGTTTGGTTTGCTCTTTTGAAGGAGGGATGGGCAACAGAATAAAGCATTATTCAAGTGAGCGAGACCACAGTTCATGTCTAACCGGCTTCAGCAGCAAAGCCAACCCAAGAAATTCCATCCTCTGTGTTCGTTCCAACCTTCATGCTACAACTGACTACATTCTCAGTTGCAGGTGACTGAAATAATCCGTTTCATTAACAAAATCAAATTGGAGCATTATTTTTCCTTGGATTATTTCTGTCACCTCCTTTACTGTGTGGTTGTACAGACAGCTGAAGTGACACAGTCCATGGATACAGAAAGCAGCAGGCAGAGGCAGCAGCACAAGCCGATGAGGTGAGTAGGAATTTTAAGTCATCTTTCTGGCTAGTCAGTGAATCACAGAACTATGGTTTGAAGCCCACCCTGCTGTAAGCTCGCAGTGGTACGATACAATCCTTTAGCTAGACTGGTATGCATTTCACTACGAGAATTCTGCCCCTTACGTACAATAAACTGCTCAGCTAATAAGGAAAACAAAAAGAAACAAAAGAAAAAAAAACTTCAGAGTAGAAATTAAGTTTGGTAACTCATAATTAAGCATGCTGGGGTAAACACTTGAGTCATCAGACACTTGGCATCTGAGGAAAGGTTTAGGGTTCAAAGTATTTAAAACATCCTGTACTCTTCGGGAGAGGTGCTGCAAACGTAAGTCACTGCAATCACTCATCTCTGTCTTCCCTGCCCCCTTCTCCCTTTCCCTGCACCCACACACACTTCATCCTGTCCCCGGCATGATCACTTCTGTTTTGTTAGCTTTCTTTTGTTACCCCTATCATCTGCTGAAGGGCAGATCTGCAATCACTCTCAAAACCATGGTTTCATTCTTAATCTAAAATAAACCAAAATTGTACTGGCCAATTTCTTCTTAAAACATCTCCATTAGCTAAAATGGAGCATTTACTTAAAAGATATCACTATGTTTACATTTGAGCAGAACAAAAAGCACGCCTAATGTATCTTGGATCCCACTGGTGTACTTGAAGGTGTTCTACAGGTCCAGTGTGCTCCAAGCTATGGTTTCAGCAATCCAGATGGGGAAACCAGGAACACACCTCCATTTAACGCAGTTGGTCTTATCTAGTTACCTTTAAACTGAGTGGCTCCCAACAGTACACACTGACTGGTTCTGCCATGCCGTTCTGTGCCCACCACTACCACTCTTATTTTTTGGAGGGGGAAGGGTCCTCTGTTCACTTTGCAGATTACTAATCCTGATGTTTCACTACCTAGAAAAGTCATTAGTACGTACCAAACCCCATCAATTCGTTTTGTGTGTGTATAAAGATTTATCTTATCGCCAAGAACAAAGCAAGCATGCCTCTACAAAATGCCACAACAACAAAATTTATGCAGATGCTCTTTCCTTTTTGGTTTCCTTTAATTTGCAAATCTTGTAATCTAAGACTGAAGTTGACTGAACCAACATCTAAAACAGCACAGTAGTATCAGCCAAAAAACACAATCTGTTTCCCATTTATGTGTCAAGACTGCATCCTTTTTTGGGGGCTGAGAAAACTATTGTTTTGAAAAGATTATACAGTGAAACCATGCTAGACATTTCAGTCATTTTACTAGATGGAAAATCTAACTTTTAAAATACTAGAACATGTGTACTAAAAACTAGTCAAGGCAAAAGTTTAGAAAACACAAATTTCATCATCCCTGGCAAACAGTCACTGTGCTGAACACAAGGATTGAGATTAGTGGCAAATATCTCTACAGAACTTGTACATAAAGCAGGTGCCAGAAATCAATTTTGAAGTGTAAATTTTTAAATTTTAGATACAATAAATTTTTAAAGCAAGTTGTCAACCATGACTCTCACAAACTGACTTAAAATGAAGAAATATTAAACTGAAGACCATAATACTGATTGTCAAAGGACTGTTCTATCAGCATAGATTATATCAGTGACTATTGGATTAGGTTACATTACAGAAGAGATGCAACCCACAGGCCAAGTTTTCCGGAAGTCAATTTCCAAGTTGTTAAATCTGTGGGAGACATACTAAAATTTAACAAGACACTTTTAGACTTGTCAAAAATCTATAATTCAGTAAAACAGGGAATCTCAGGGGTAAACGATTGTATTTCTAAGTTACCAAAGAAATCTTTCACTGTGTGAATGACAAGGAAAAAGATCTCCAGAGTAGAACATAAAACCAAACACTGGGTTTCGGCAAATGTCACTCTGCATAAAGTACTTTTATACCAATGTTTGTTTCGTATTGAAGGAAAGAAGTCCTAACAGTATCACAGACAAAATTATTCATTAACTTCTTTCCAATAAAGTCCCTGGTACACCAGAGGGATAGCAAAGTACTGAAGTTATTTAATATAAGTAATATTTTTGAAGTTATTAATTAATCACTGCTTGAAAACTCTTTGGATTCCAGATTGACAAATGTTCTACATTAAAAATAATACCATTTTATCATATTTCTCTCATTATAGTATATTTACTTTACAGCTAAAGGAAAAGAAAATAATTTCCTGATGGTAACCACTAATGCAGACTAGTGGTCAGAACCAGGAAATCCCAGCTCCTAACTCGAATGTGTCAGTATCTCACTGATAGACTCCTAAAAGATAAAATACTATTAAATGACAGTGCAGTGGATCTAGATAAAAACCCACTATATACTACCAGATTTGTACGACTCTAATCGTTTAGCATCTTTAATACTTAAAACTTGTACATATGTACAAGACCATAAAATCACAAAACATACCAACATATTCATAAGTATGATCACTCATCTATCATGCAGAACTGTTTATGGACAGTATTAATAGCTCCAACACATTTTCTTAAAGTCAAGAATAGCATGTGATATCTGAGAGCAACTCCTAAACCGTAATTTAGAGTTAATAACCTACTGAGGTTTTGTCATGTCAGGTGTAAAATGCATTTCTTCTTCTCCTTCCATCCAAAAAGTTAGTAACTTCAAAGCACTTTCTAGAAAAGTTTCTCAAAATTGATTCTATATAAAGTATTGCCATGGAAAAGAATTTAAATCACAGTATTGCCTCCAGATACAGCAGGGTCCAAAACATACTCTTCAGCATGAAGTCATGGTGTCAGCCACCAACTCATCCAAAATGTTACGTATGACCCTTATGTATTAATAACAACAAACACTCATCTAGAAATGTCAAAATTACCAGGGACATTCCAGGAAAAGAGTAACAATTGCTGCAAATTCAAGCAGAGCAACCAGAAATTATGAAGAACTGCTAGGGAAAATCCAAATGATGAAGGCTGAAGAAGTCAAACTTTTTGTTCCCCAGAATCATTCTCCTTCGCCAATGATTCTGACAGATTTTAGACAAGAACCTGGGTAAAATTTCAATGGCAGCAAGCTAGAATCACTTCAGGAGATCGCACTTTCCACTTTTGAAAACCAGACAACTCTTTGTCCTAGTGAAGAAGGAGACTGGGGTAGGGGGAGGGCTGTCCTGGCAGAACTGTTTTGAACGTTGGCCCCATTGTCATAACCATGGCCAATCTCATTCAGTTTATACTAAAAAAGACAGTGTAGTTTAATGTATCAGCATCACAGAGTGTGTGCTGGAAGACTCTGATTTCACTTAAGGATCTGCATTGGACTAGTTGCCTTTTAGACACTCAGTTTACCCTTCTGTTAACTGGGAAATACCTCGATGTCAGTGCTACATCACTGCACTGATTGTTTTACCTGGCAGTGCAGGAGACAGAATCGGCCTCCTATTCCCTGCACAGTTTCAGCAGTGTGCTGACAGCTGCAGTATTTCATGCCAGAGCCAGCACAGTCTCCAAAGTAGGTGAGGAGAAGACTGCAGTGAAAATATCAAGTGCTTTGGAATAAATCTTCTAGAATAAATGTAGTATTTTCTTCAGATACATGATGAAACAAGGTGTTTTATCTGTCCACAACCATTAAGATATACAGGAAATAGTGTCAAGCACTAAGCCTCAAGTTCAGAACAGAACTGAAATTGAGATTCAGGTTCAGAGACCATTCGTGACACAGCTATTTTAATGTTCTACATATTCTTCTTTCTGCGTAACCATCATTATAGAAATATAATCAAATTATCTGTGAACGTAACAGAAGGAAAACCAAGCGCAATACTTGAGCCAATATAAAAGGAGCGTGCCTCCAGTTGAGGGCAAACTATCAAAGAACTCAACCTGAAAGCTACTGACCAAATAGGCAACTTACAAGGACTCTTTGAAAAATAAATTGCAATAAGCAGGAAACGTAGAAAAAGTGTTACAGAATTTTCTGTTGAAGGCTTACCGCCACGAGCAAACTGGTTGTTTATTAAATGGGTAAACAAGAGGCTGTAGCACAGCCTCCTTTTTCTTAATGATGAGCTAGTCCTCTGGTCACAGCAGAAAGCCTCATTTAAAATCTTCTATTTGCAGATATTTAACTACTGATAATTAGTAACAAACCTAGCCATTCATTTTAAAAAAACAGGAGCTTTTTTGTTTTGTAGAAAAGCAGAAAGTACCAATACTCTTGGACATATTTCCCATAAACTGGGGAATACAATAACAGCAAAAATAACAATCCTTATGGTTTGTTCCATTCTCAGGTATCTCCGCTCCTAAAGCAAAGGTATGAAGGAAAGCTTCTTCCATCCAACATACCCTTTACATATACAAACACACTGCTGGGATTAAGACAGAAAGTCCTACAAGAGCAGTATTCACATCACCGGTTCCATGCACTCTTATTTGGGTTTTTCACAAGATGACACATACTTACAGGAAGAGGAAGGAGAAAAGGCACTCTAAAAGGTTTTTCAAGTGGCAAACACACCAATAGAAAGACATTGCACTTCTCTACCCTACACTCTTTGTTGTAAAGATTTAAGCCACATAATGTTAATATTCTAGTTTAACACCAGAGTAATATAGAGAAGAGAGATTTACAGAGACTTGATAGTCTTCCTCCACAACCAGAGAGATTAAATTCTGAACTGAAGGAGGTGTGGCACAGAGTTAGTCTCACCATTGTAAGAAGGTTTCCTTCAACTCTTTAGCGTTTGAATCGCTGTGTAGAGGACTAACCTTGGAAAGCAAGTATTTTCCTGGAGGTATAGATACAAATCCTTTTGCATCGTCTAATTCAACATATCAAACTGACATAAAATATCTTAAGGCCCTCTTTCATAAGAGGGGTGATACAACAATACTGTCCAGAGAGCACAAGACTGTTAACTGTCTTCTTTTTTTTTCCCCTAACTCAAAGAAGTAGATTTAAGATGTATTTTGCTAATAAACAGTGAGGGTCTGTAACAATGAAATTGCTTGTTGCTTGTAATTCATTTGGTGTACGACTGCTGCTTGAAAGCATCTTTTCATTACTTTTTAAGACCTAGAT
Source organism: Eurypyga helias (assembly GCF_000690775.1). NCBI lineage: Eukaryota > Metazoa > Chordata > Aves > Eurypygiformes > Eurypygidae > Eurypyga > Eurypyga helias. The sequence continues at coordinate 94,082 of NW_010260214.1, forward strand.
ATTATTTTAGACAGTTCTCAGTAATAATTCTGACCAGGGTTACTATCAGAAAAGGCTAATCATAAAATTACACTGAGAACAAAATAAACTCAAAATACCTCTTCATCTGTTTTATATCAAAAGTCTCTGGATTTTTATTCCTTCTAAAAAGTTTAACTCACAGGCAACTGTGTGCTGAGACACTGGAAAAAAACAAACAACTTTAAAGGCATGTCACAGTGTTAGCCCACTAGCAAAAAAAAAAGAAATTAGCACTTTAAAGATGTAATCTACTGGGTTTTCTTAAGACTACATTACAATCTATATAAAACTTTATTAATGAAAAATATTCTTACCCAGAAGATCCAATGCTTTTGCACACACCAAGAAGAGGCCGCTTCTCCAAAAAATTATCACATTTTTGAGCACCTAGGAAGAGGGAAAGCAAAAAAGAAAAAGCAAATCACTATGTATTGTTTGTGTTACCTTTGGAAGCATAGGTGTGGAGGTTGTGGGGGCCCAATATATTGGCAGGATATTGAATATATAGCACAAAACCCACAGCCTGTAGAAGACTAGGGCTAGAAATACAAATAATAGTCACGAACGCTGAAGAACTGTTCTTGGAGGAGATGGCAGTGAGTAACAAAACAAGTAGCCAAACCGCCCAGGATTTTGGAGTGATTTTCTATTCATTTCAGTTGGGGTTAAGGATTCTGTAACTCTAACAAGTAACACTTGCTCACTTTTCATTGTTTTATAAAAGTTGCCTGTAATAAGGCTGTCACCAACGCTGCGTGGGTTTCACACATTGGTTTCCAATTTATTCGGCTGCGGCAGAAGCGGAACACCAGAGCGTTAACCGTAAGAGCCTCGCGCAAGAGCAGCGACTCTGCGCCACCTGACAGGCTGGGCTGCCCAAAGCACGGCCACGCACACAGCCCCTGCCCCGTGCCTAAGAACACACGAGATTAAGTTCAAACCAGCCTTCAACAAGTGCCACCACCAAGCGATTCAAGCCTTCTAGCTACGCCTGCTGTTGACTCAAAGCGACAGCACAACTCCAACCCCGTACCCAACCCACTTTTCAGATCAGCCCCAGCAGCCCCGTTTGGCTCGGGCTCGTCCCCTGCCCAGATTCAGCTGCCGAGAGAGCCCTGCCTGCCTGGGACCGTGCACACCACCGCTGGCACCAGGGCTGGGCGAGTAAACCAGCCTCTCGCCTGCCCAAACTGCAGTCGCACCTTCATCCCAGAACCATCAAATTGTTAAATATGCCACACTTCTTACAACGTGATTTTAAAAGTTGTGAAAACTTTGCCTTTTTCCTATGTAAACAGAAGTAAAAGTAAAATTTAGTCCAAAAAAATCTCTTCTACTTGTGAACGTTTTAATAAATTCCAGGGTCTGTTTCTACCCAGCTTAAAGAACTGAAGAACAACCAACAACAACATAACTAAATTTCCTCCGTTTTCTTTCAATCTTTGCCTTTTCAGTTATCTATCTATAGGTAGGTATGTATGTGGTGAATAATGGAATTATTTTTTTTCTCCATTATACAGCAAACCCTTTGATCTGCAAAGAATATTAGTGATATAGTCTGTTCAAAATTTAATTCACAAATACGGTGTAGCTGCACTAAATCAATTCTTCAGAAAGGCAAAACAATTAACAATATATATTTTCACATAGCAGTCTCTGTTAATTATTAATAACTGAGGTACATGCAATTAATTTGTAACAAAAACTGTTCAGAACTCTCATCTACAGAAGGATAAGTCTTCCCTCCTACACATTTGGGTATTTATCAAGTCAAACAGGTCACATCAATAATTTCACCATCAACAATAGCTTTACAAGTAACTTAAAACAGACAAATGTATTTTCCTTTTATTCCTATTATTTCGAGGTCTTTTATGAGTCATACCTGTACTGTATGTACTGACCTGTAAATTGATAAATGAAACATATAGTCTTCTTAACAACCTGGCAGCCGATTTGTTTTCTTCAATACAAGTAACAGATGAACTCCATTTGTTTCTGTTCACTTAGCTAGTCGCTCAGCATTCGGGTGAAATGCTGACTACCGGGAGTTCTGACATTGATTTAAGTGGAGTCAGGATTTTACCTTAAGCATTTAACTATGCTTCTTTTTTTTTTAACTAGGATATATTAGAGACATGAATTCATGTTTCTTTATGGTCCAGTTGTAAGTTTAACAAGAAGAAAGGAGGAGAGCAATGAGAATAACGGTGGTAGGGAGTACAGGGAGACAACTGCACAAAATCAAAAGGAACACCAGTTTTTAATACCCACAATACAGATTTGCAAACTTTGTACAATAGGTGCTTAAACTTCTGATTTCAGTCTGTAATGACTGAGGTTCCAATTTAAAAAAAAGTCCATTTTCTCTTTCAAACATATACTTCCAGAATGTAAATACTAATACTGCAGAAAAGGATCATTATTTTGAGGACTCTGCAGGGCATTAAATCAGGTTAATAGCTGTCCCATTCATGAGATTGCAAAAAGCAACATGTGTTGTTCTCTGCAATGCTTAATGGAGTCAGCAACCCTTTGTAGTTCTGTGATGGGATTTAATCTTCCAAGTTATGGTGGATTAATTTTTATTTGTAAAATTGTGTTTATTTGCATGTGCGATATGCTGACGTTGTACACACCTGCTCCACACACAGTGTTTAACAAAATGCAGAAGGATGATTGAAATGAAAAACAGCTAGCTAAATCCCTCAAATACAAAAAGTATTGAAATCCTGTTGCAAAGTCTTTTTCTTAAACTCCTTTTATTCTAAATCCTTTTAATTCTGTCATATAACACTACAGCTTTTATAAAAAGCTGAAAATCCTGACAAATCACACAATTAAAGTAATGAAAACTGTCCTTCCTGCCAACAAGGCACCACCTTATCTACAGCTCCATTTACCTAAATGATACATGCTTTTTAAAAAAAAAAAAAAAAATCTAACTTCAGTTAGTGTATTTAAAATTGAAAAAAATATCTGTGGCTAAATGAAATTTCATACAAATCAACATGTAGAACTCTATGAGTCAAAAGGTTATCCACACATAAGCTCAAAGCAGCTTATGTACTTACTGTACTCCTGATGAAACTGTGGATAGGTATCTCTTGGGCCTACAAAGGCCTCTCAATAATGCCAATAACAACAACAGAGCAGCACACCTTTTTGAAGAATAAAAGTGGTTTTTCACTACTGAAAACTATGAAGAGGACCCTCATCACCCTGAAATACAAAATTTGCTGTATAAATGTTAAATTCTGACCTACTAAGCAACAGCATAAATACATGATGGCTATTTTTCTGGTATTTAATTCCACTGATCAAGTTCCACCACAGCCATTTAATAATGCAGTGCATCTGTGTTCAACTAAAGCCCTCTTATTTTTATCTGTTACTTGAAAATTGTGTTGCTTTGTGGTCCTGTCCCACAGCAGTGCAGTAGCCAACCAGTACCTGGAAACGCATCAGGGCACGTGGCTGGCATTCACTACGTATGGTTTTCACTCCCTATTTTGCTCCTTCCTTTCAGGGGGGAAAAAAAATACACAAAAAACATCTCTCAACATTTCCTAATCACTACCATTTTGTGTCTGCTTTCTTACTGGACACAAATTCAAAAAAGCATACATGCTATTTGAGACAGAAGTGAAGGGGCTCGAGTCAGGCGTAGGGACGGCGTGTGAATTCTTCCCTCAGCTTCAGGGTAGCACCTCTGAACACTCCATGCCCAGCACAGATAAGCTCAAGCTGCATCACTCATTACCACGCCTGATCAATGGCACTGTGACTGCTCTCCTCATCCCAGACCTTCAGGTGCTCCTTTAGGATTAATGCTCTGGACCACAAGCATCATATCATTCCATCTCCCTTAACCCTCAGCATCACCCAGACGTTTCAAGTTTCACCTGCATCATCATACCCATTTCTTACATCCCCCAGAAGTTATCACCCTAGAAATCCTCTCCAACTGCAGCTCATTTCCGTATCTGCTGCCTTCTCAGCCCATTCCACGTGATGTGATGTGGTCAGATTGAAATGGTAACATACAGGTCAGTCCACACAGCTTCAAAAATGAGTGTTTTAAAATGTCATGCTCCAAAATTCTTCCCTGTAATATCTATAAAAGGCTTACTTGCTATGCTTGAGAATTCAGATCTGTAATTTCTATAATCCACACACGGTAACGTTCATTATACCAGAACAACCCACATAACAGTTACAGAACACCAAAACCTAAAGGCACACCTGCACGTTGCGCTTGCACCAACCCAAAGCTAGCTACCAAACTGCTACTGCTTGTTCAGCTTGTAGGGCTAGTTCCTCTGCTGCACGTACTATGCAATTATTTGGGCCTTCAGGGACGTAAAACCACTAAGCCACCCAAGCGGTTGAATATATTCAAAACTCACATCTGCCTTCCTTTAGCAAGCAACCTAAATATTACAGTTAAGTATACCTGCAAATAAAGCTGAGTCAGCTTTTGAGGTTCAAATTTTATTTTACCACAATCAAAGATGTAAGCAGCAGAGCACAGAGATAAATCTGCTGCAAAATTTAAGCTTTCAACAGTTTTAGATTTTCAAATGCAAAACTACTGCATCCCAATTAATTTTACCTTTTCATGTTAATCCTGGTTTTCAAGCCTCCATCCGTAAGGTTCCCTTGGTTCATTGTTGTTTTAAACATAGCACCTCTGATTTCATTATTTCCTTTCTTATTTGCCTTTTTTCCTCCCTTATCAGTCAATTTGACTAAGCAGACAAATTCACTGAGATGTAGGACTATTAAATCATCTTTTCTGAAAACAGCATAATCTAGAAAATGGCGATAAATCAGTTCACTGAAAGAATTTCTTTTCGTAGTGCTCAGACATGGAAATAGGTTTTACAGACAATGACTGATCGAGACTTCAACACACAAGCCTGTCGTCACGTACCCTTTAACCATGAATTACAACACAGTGCTATTAATGCAGCTTTTCCTCATTTCTTGATGAACCTTAAACCTCAATAAATTGGATAGCACAAGGCAGAAAGAAGGTATTTAGCCAAGGTTTTGTAAAATGCCCTGGGCTAAGTAATGAAAAACTGGAGACTGTAGTACGAACTCACTTCAGAAAGCTGCAATATTCTCATTTTGTAGGAAAAATAGCAAAGATATCTGATGTAAATGTATTATTTCCTCAGCACTGATTTCAGAAGTATGTATCAATGGACCTCAAAATGAAGTCAAAACAGTAATTTTTTTAAATACTAGAAGAGTTCTGAACGTTTGTTGTGACTTCACAAGTCAAAGAACATACAACTACTACAGACAACCTGAATAAAAAATATTTTTAATGTTTCTACAGATATCATGGAAAGGCTAATCAAAAGACAAAAAGCATAAGACAAATGTAGGAATAGCCAAGACAGCATACTTAAACTCAGTATTATTGCACTTTCACAAGTATGTATTCATGTAATTAGTTCCCTCAGAAAAATGAGAAAGGCATCATCTAGAGAAGTGGTGAAAAGTTACAGTACATGTTGAAGAAAAATGAATAACTAGATTAGCGTGGCTAAACAGAGCCATTAGGTACGGTTTGAGAGCAGAAGCCCCACACAGAGTAACCTGAAGAGTAGCGAGGTCATGACAAATTTTAATTGTATAAAAAGGACGAGGGAGTTAGTACACCCCGATTTTCATCTGGTTCTCTCGCTATCATTAACTACAACCAGGTCACCAGCCATAGTTTCCTCTTCACAGAGAATGGTAGCTAAATTTAACCGGCAGAATTCCAGCTTTGTTTTGTATCAACCACTTGGTATTGTCTCCCTTTTAATAATCACAAAGTTGTATCAATTTGCCTTCAAACACACCTTTACATGCTTGTTTCA